>NW_004444116.1:4601268-4633689 GCF_000243295.1 Trichechus manatus latirostris
ATCGACTACGCTCTTCCAATTGTGCTGCTATTCTCACTTTAGATGAAGGTTTACAGAACAAAATAGTTTCTCATTAAACAGTTAGTACACATGTTGCCCTATGAAAATGGTTAACAACCTCACTATACGTCAACACTGTCCTTACTCAACCTTGGGTTCCCTATCACCAGCTTTCCTGTCCCCTCCTTCCTTCTAGCCAGTTTTTATTACTTTTAAAGCTTAAGAACTCTCATGGTTTCTTGAGGCGTATAGTTCACTATAGTGCAACCAGAATGTCCTTTAGAAGCAAGGATGGTGAGACTACGTCTTACATACTTCAGACATATTGTCAGGAGGGATCAGTCCCTGGAGAAGGACATAATGCTTGGTAAAATAGAGGGTCAGAGAAAAGAGGAAGACCCTCAATGGGATGGATTGACACGGTGACTGCAACAATGGGCTCAAGCATGACAATGATTGTGAGCATAGAGCAGGACTTGTCGGCACCTAACAACAACAATAGTTTACTATGTGCTGTAGTCTTTGAGAGGAAGGCAGGGGAACACAGGCAAAAGGAAGTAGTTGATAATGGGGTGGTGGGAGAAGGGAAGCGTGATAATCCCAGATATCATAAATAAAATTAGAGGCTCCAGTAGCAAGTCCAACCTGTCAAGGACCAACGGCTTGTGCTGGAGGAAGGACATGGCCTTAAAGCTAAAATTATGTTTTTCACACAACCGATTTCTTTTTTTTAGATCTATATATACATATATATAATTGTACTTTAGATGAAGGTTTACAGAACAAAGTAGCTTCTCATTATGCAGTTAGTACGCATATTGTTTTTGACATTGGTTAACAACCCCACTACATGTCAAAACTTTCCCTTCTCGACCTTGGGTTTCCTAGTACCAGCTTCCCTGTCCCCTCCTGCCTTCTACTCCTTGCCCCTGGGCTGGTGTGCCCCTTTAGTCTCATTTTGTTTTATGGGCCTGTCTAATCTTTGGATGAAGGGTGAACCTCAGGAGTGACTTCATTACTGAGCTAAAAGGGTGTCCGGGGGCCATACTCTTGGGGTTTCTCCAGTCTGTCAGGCCAGTAAGTCTGGTCTTTTTTTTTTTTGTGAGTTGAATTCTGTTCTACATCCTTTTGCAGCTCTGTCCAGGATCCTCTATTGTGATCCCTGTCAGAGCAGTCAGTGGTGGTAGCTGGGCACCATCTAGCTGTACTGGACTCAGTCCGGTGGAGGCCTTGGTTGCTGTGGACAATTAGTCCTTTGGACTAATCTTTCCCTTGTATCTTGTTTTCTTTATTCTCCCTTGCTTCCGCTCACAGGCTTTTAAGACCCAGACGCTCCTCACCAAAGTAGAATGTAGAACATTTTCTTTAAAAACTATGTTATGCCAATTAAGCTAGATGTTCCCCAAGACCATGGTCCCCACAGCCCTCAGCTCAGTAATTTGGTCCCTCAGGGAGTTTGAATGTGTCTATGGAGCTTCCATGGCTTTGCCTTGTACACACGACAGATTTCTGATGGACTCTTTCTTTGCTTCCTTGGTGCATAACACCTTCCCCTCATCAACTAAGAATAATCCTAATACAAAGTTAAGAAATTAATCATAAATAGAATAGGAAGCAACGTCTTTCACTATAGCTTAGAGCTTTCTTATTACTTATTATGAGTAATCACTTGTTTTCTCCTCTCTCTCTCTCTCCTATACCATCTTAAAGGCTTACACTTATAATTGGTTGTAGGGTCCCTGGATAGCACAAATGGTTAAACACTTGCCTACTAACCAAAACAACCCTGGTGGTGCAGTGGTTAAAAGCTATGGCTGCTAACCAAAAGGTCGGCAATTCAGATTTACCAGTTGCTCCTTGGAAACTCTACGGGGCAGTTCTACTCTGTCCTATATGGTCGCTATAAGTTGGAATCAACTCGATGGCAACAGGTTTGGTTTTGGTTTTTTTACTAACCAAAAGGTTGGCAGTTCAAACACACCCAGATGTGCCTCAGAAGAAAGACCTGGCAATCTACTTCCAAAAGGTCACAGCTATGAAAACCCTATGGAGCAGAGTTCTACTCTGCAACACATGGGTCACTATGAGTTGGAATCAACCCGACAGCAGCTGGTTTCACTTGGTACAATTGATTATGATGTTCAGTAAAGCAAGTTCTTTTATCTCCTTCTTCTTCTAAAGAACTACTGTCCAATAAAACTTTCTGCAATGATGGAAATGTTTCACTGTTCAATATGATATCCACTGGCCACATTAGTTACTGGTAGGATTTCCAGATACCATACAAGACCCTAGTTAAATTTGAATTGCAGATAAACAAGTAAATTTTAGTGTAAGTATGTCACAATGCAGTTTTTGGGACATATTGACACTGAAAATTTTTCCTTGTTTATTTGAAATTCAAATTTAACTGGCATCCTATATGTTTATTTGCTAAGTCTTGCAAATAAATGTAGCTGTAGTGACTAACCCTGGGTGGTGCAAACAGTTAAGTGCTCAGCTACTGACCAAAAGATTGGTGGTTCAAATCCACCCAGGAGCACCTTGGAAGAATGTCCTGGCAATCAACTTCCAAAAGGTCACAGCTATTGAAAACTCTACAAAGCATAGCTCTACTCTGACACACATGAGGTCATCATGAGTCAGAACAGATTCAACAGCAGCTGGTGTATGTATATAGTAACTAAGGAATTGAATATTTATACTTAATTTAAATTTAAATATGTGGTTAGTGGCTATGTTATTGGTCAACGAAATTCTAAAGTATCCTTATCTATATTTGGCATTTTGAATTTCCGTATAAAATTTAGAATCATATTTTCAGGTTCTACAAAAAGGTTGAGATGTTTATAGGAATTACATTCAGTCATGGTAAGTATTACTGTGCATTAACATGGTTTATCTCTCCATTTATATCCTTTTAATTTACTTGCAATAATACTTTGTACTTTTCCATGGAGTGGTCTTCTTCACCTATTGTTAAAATTATCCTAGATTTTCATACCACTTTAGCCTAATTGCCTATCTAATCTTTAAAATGGTTATTATTTTTGTTGGTTTGTTTTAATTCACTTGCTAGAATCTTCAGTATACTGTAGAACAGAAGTGTTGATAGCAGAAATTCTTGTCTTTCAACCCAAGTCAGAAGTTAAGCTTTCAATGTTTCACTAAATTGAAAACCCTATGGAGCACAGTTTTACTCTGACACACACAGGGTTGCCTTGAGCTGGAAATGACTCAGCAACCGGTTTGATTCAGTTTTGGTTAGCCCCATTGACTGTTTTGAGGATTCTTCTTGTTTTTTCTATTCTCTAGAAGACTCTGGTAAGACTGACATTTCTTTTTTAAAATTTTGAAGGAATTCACCAGTGAAACCATCTACCCTCTGAGCTTTCTTTGTGAAGTAGTTTTAATTACAGATTCAATTCATTTGCGAGTTGTATGACTGTTCAAGTTTCTCTTTATTCTTGTATCAGTTTTGTAAGTTGGGTTTTAGTCAATGAATTTGTCACTTTCATCTAAATTTTTATAAGAGTTCTCAAAGTTATTCATAACAGCTACTTACTATCTTTTTAGGTTTTTATTCTTTAACTGGGGAAAAAGAATTGCATTAATTTGGAAATGACATAATTATAATTTCTTGAACAACAATGTTGCTACGCAGCTGAAGTTTACAGCCTACTTTGCTGAATCCAATTCATGGTTGAGGAATTTTTTTAAAACAGACTACAAAGACATTTCATTAATAGAGGTTTCTTTTTAAAAAATGTGTGTGCCCAGGAGCAGCCTGACATCCTTTCTCCTGTAGTTCACTGCAGACAATGTTAACCCAACATTAGATGGACATGCTACCCCAAAAACCCACTGCCGTCAATTCAATTCCAACTCATAGCAATCCTATAGGACAGAGTAGAACTGCTCTGTAGTGTTTCCAAGGCTGTAAATCTTTAGGGAAGCAGACTGCCACATCTTTCTCCCATGAGTGGCCAGTGGGCTCAAACTGCTGACTTTTGGTTAGCAGCCAACCACTTTAACTACTGTGCCACCAGGGCTCCTTATGGGCATGCCAGCCAGGCTTAAAAACTATCATTATTGGGCAGGGCACACTGAAGTGTAAAAGAACTACTCTTCAAAAAAAAAAAAAAAAAAGTTACATTCATTTTTCTATGTATCATCCTGATCCTAAACTAATTTTATTTAATTTGTTTAGTTCCTAATGAAGCAGATGTGAAAATTTATACCAACAAATTAAACAACAACCCATTTGAATAGGTTTTTTTTTTCATTTTCAATAAATTGTGCTCAACTGTCAAATTGTAGAAATGAAAAGCATGCCAGCTCAAAAAGTATAGTGATTATTCACAAATAGAACTTTAAGGAGTTCACTAAGTGCTTTCTTATACTTAAAGTAATGTAATACTCATTGTAATTTGATCATCTGGGGATAAGGAACCCTGGTGGTACAGTGGTTAAAGCATTTGGCCGCTGACTGAAAGTCAGTGGTTTGAACCCACCAGCTGCTCTGAGGGAGAAAGATGTGACAGTCTGTTTCTGTAAGGACTTTACAGCCCTGGAAACCCTATGGGGCCTACTCTGTTCTAACTTATAGGGTTGCTATGAGTTGGCCAAACAATACACACAGGTAGTTTGTGTGTTTGGACTAGAATTAATTTTGCAAGAGATATGTAAAAAATTTATTTTTATTCTAATGGGGAAGAGAAGGAGCTGAAAGTATGACTTTATTTTGAAATCATCATCTTTACTAATTCTTCATAACTGCCTTGTCCATTTCCACCAATCACTGCTATCTTAGTTATCTAGTGCTGCTATAACAGAAATACCACAAGTGCATGGCTTTAACAAGGAGAAATTTATTCTCTCACAGCTTAGAAGGCTAGAAGTCCAAATTCAGGATGCCAGCTCTAGGGGAAGCCTTTCTCTCTGTGTCAGTTCTGGGGGAAAGTCCTTGTCATCAATCTTCCCGTTGAGGAGCTTTTCAGCACAGGGACCCTGAGTTCAAAGGACACGCTATTCTCCTGGCTCTTGTTTCTTGATGGTATGAGGTCTCTGCGTCTCTCTGCTTGCTTCTCTCTTTTATATCTCAACAGAGACTGATTTAAGACAAAATCTAATCTTGTAGATTGAGTCCTGCTTCATTAACATAACTACTGCTAATCCCACCTCATTAACGTCATAGAGGCAGGATTTACAACACAGGAAAATCACATCAGATGACAAAATGGTGGACAATCACACAGTACTGGGAATCATGGCCTAGCCAAGTTGACAAACAATTTTGGGGGACAAAATTCAATCCATAACACCTGCCTTTCTGATCATTTGATCATCTTCTTTAGTCAGTTGTCTTTCTCCTAAGATTGTCATTTGTGATGTAGTTCTGCCTCAGCAGTATCTAATCATTATCATCCTTGTCAGAACCTCAGAATTCCTCATGGATTTGTTTTTCACTCTCTGTATTTTTTATTGTCTAGTCATCATGGTAAACATTTTTTCAAATCAATAGTACATTCACCTTTTTGACTGTAAGTATACCTCTGCTGGGTTCCAATTGAGAAAATGTATGAAAATTCAAATTTCCTTTATTGTAATAGCGTCATCATGGAGTCCCTGGGTGGTGCAAACAGTTAATTGCTTGACTACTAACTGAAAAGTTAGCTACCCAGAGGTGCCTCAGAAGAAAGGCCTGGTCATCTGCTTCCAAAAGGAGTGCAGTTCTACTCTGACACACGGGGTAGCCATGAGTTGGAATCAACAGCAACTGGTTTTGGTTTGTTTGTTTGTTTTATAGTGTTGTCATCATTTTCGACGGAGATGAATCCTGCAATCTGTTCTTTGGTCGTCTGATCAGCCACTGTACGAGCAGAGTGAAGAAAAAAGGAGTGAGGATGACTTCACCAGTTCAGTGGCTTGAATAACTGTGGGTGCCTCCATTTCTACTACCACGTGCACTGGTATTACCCAGTGTAAGCAACCTTGTATTTCTGAGGATCCTGGCACCAATTCATATTTTACGTCAGCAGAATCTTTAGTGGTAGCCCTTTCTTCGTTTTGATATTGATTATTTGTATCTTCTCTCATAATTGATAATTGATCAGTATTGCCTGGAATTGTAAATGTTATTAACATTTTAAAGAACCAACACTTTGCTTTGTAAATCTTCACTATTGTATGTCCGCGTCATAGTTTATTAATTCCTGTTCTTTATTGTTTAAAATCCTTTACTTTCGTTAGGTTTATTTTCCTTTCTTTTTTCTAATTTCTTGAGATAGATATTTAGATTATTAATTTTTAGCCTTTTTTTCTTTCTAATATAACATTGAAAGCTATAAATTCCTCACAGGCATGGGTTTAGCAGAATCCCCAAAGTCTGGAATTTTGTAATTTGTCTTTAATTTTAAAATGCTTCTTAATTTCCAATATAATATTTATTGATCTGTGTATTATTTATTAGTATAGTCATTAATTCCGAAATAAATTTTTTTTGTTATATATTCTTGTCTTATATCTTTTTGTTATTGATAACTAACTCAATTTCAATCCTTTACATTTACTAAGACATTTTCCTGATACAATTTATAATCAATTTTTACAAATATTTCATGTAGGACTTGAAAAACATATGTATTCTGCACTATTGAATTCAATGTCCTATGATGACCACTAGGTCAATTGTAATAATAGTGTTGTTCAAATATGTGTTTTTATTGCTTTTAGTCTGCTTATTTTATCAGTGACTGAGAGAAGTGTAATAATTTCACTGTATAATGATGACTTCGTATATTTCTCATTTTGGTTATGCAATTGTTTATTTATATACTTTGAGGCCACCTAATAACAGGTACATACAAATTTAGAATTGTTTCTTCTTCCAGGCAAGCTGAAACACATATTAGTTTTCAGTGATCCTCTTTATTTCTGGTAATATCTTTTAGCCTAAAAAAACTATTTTGTATAATATAGATACATGAGATTTCTTTTTGTTAGTATTTGCATGATATAACTTTTCCACGCTTTTATGTTCAATCTTTTGGCACCTTTATGTTTTAGATGTGTCTCTTATAACAGCATATGGTTGGTTGTTGTTTTGGCTTTTTTGTTGTTGTTATTTTTGTTTGTTTTCATTCCATTCCAGTCTGGCAACTTTGGCCTTTCAACTGAAGGCCATTTACATTTAAAGTAAGGGCTGACTTTAAACCAAACTAGAGTTTAGCTTAATTAGTAGCAAATGTCTGCCTTGAGCATTGTGCTCTTTTCTGAACTCTCTGTATGGTATCAAATTGACAACAGCAACAGAAAGGTTGGATAGGAAGCTTAGGAGGCAGTGAGTTTATGTTAATAGTAGAGGAATAATTCAAAAAAAGGAAGATGAGGATAGTTGCACAACTTGAAGGATGTAATCACTATCACTGAATTGTGCATGTAGTAACTGTTGTATTTGTGTATATTTTGCTGCATATATTTTAAACAACAGTAAAGAACTGAAATATTTGATCTACTACTTTTATGTTTTTTACTTGTCTCATGTCCTAAATTTCTTTCCTCTCCTTGTTACTTTTCCTTTATTGATTCTATATTATCTATTTTTCCTTTTTGTTTTATCTCTATTAGTTTGGAAGTTATATACTCTTTAGTCTCTTGGTGGTTATGCTTGGAATGATAAATTGCATCCTTGACTGATGAAAGTCTACGTTGGTATTTTACCCTCCTTCAATAATAAATAATAAAATACCTATTGCCGTTAAGTTGATTCTGACTCATAGTGACCCTATAGGACAGAGTAGAACCGCCCCGTAGAGTCTCCAAGGGTGTAAATCTTTACAGAAGCAGACTGCCACATCTTTCTCCCGAGTGGAATGTTGGTTTGAACCATCAACCTTTTGGTTAGCAGCCAAGCTCTTAACCGCTACACCACCAGGGCTCCTTAAAAATACCTCTCCCACCCCCACATTGAGGTCAAGTGTATTCTGACTCATAGGGACCCGTAGGACAGGGTAGAACTTCCCCATAGTGTTTCAAGGGAGCGACTGGTGGATTCGAACTGCTGACCCTTTGATTAGCAGCCAAGCTCTTAACCACTGCACCACCAGGGCTCCAAAACACCTTACCATTGCCGTCAAGTCGATTTTGACTAATAGCAATCCTATAGGACAGAGTAGGACTGCTCCATAGGGTTTCCAAGGAGTGGCTGGTAGATTCAAACTGCCACCTTTTGGTTAGCAGCCGTAGCTCATCTTAGCTCTTAACCACTGTACCACCAAAACACCTTAGGACCATCTAATTCAACTTAACTCCTCCTGACTTTTAAGTTATTGTTGTAAAGATATTAATCCCATAAATATTCATCCTTCACAAAGTATTACCTTTATTGCTGTTTTATGCAGTCAACTTCATTTTGATTTACCCACATATTCATAATTGTCAATTCTCATCATTCCTTCCTGCAAATCTTCCATCTGTGATCATTTTTATTCTGTCCTTTAGTACTTTCTTTAATGTAAATATACTTGTGGTGAAACCTATGAATTTTTGTTTATCTGAAATTTTCTTTATTTAAACTTCATTCTTGAAGAACATTTTCTAGGTATAGAATCCTAGATTCATAGTTATTTTCTTTCACATATTGAAAGTATCATTTTATTCTCTTCTGGATTGTATTCTATTGCTACTGTTGAAAAAGATTATCTTTCAATCTTAATATGGTTCCTCTCTTGTTTTAAAATTTACTTTGATTCTAGTTTTCTGAAATTTCAAAATAATGTATCTGTGAATGGTATTTGTTATTTGTTATGCCCAGGATTGGTTAGGATTTTTGAATAATGGATTGTTTTTTCAGTATTGGGAATTTTCAAATTTTGCTTAAAAAAACAAAAAACCAAACCTGTTGCTGTTGAGTCAATTCTGACTCATAGTGACACTATAGGACAGAGTAGAATTTCCCCATAGGGCTTCCAAGGAGCGGATGGTGGATTCCAACTGCAGGCTTTTTGATTAGTAACTGAGCTTTTAACCACTGTGGCACCAGGGCTCCAAATATTTCTTAAGTTTTTTTTCCTACTTCTGGAGCTATAATTATATTTAAGTTAGATCTCACAGTACTCTCTATATTTCCTATCTAAGACAGAATATTCACTATTCTTTTGCCTGTGCTTTTTTTTCTGGAGAATATTCCCCTATTCACAAATTTTTCTCTTCAGTCACATCTAATCTGCTATTAAATCCATCCACCCACTTCCTAATTTGGGTTCTTTTTATTTTCCATTCTGAAATGTTTAATTTCTAGTGTTTTTTTTTTCATGTTGTTGTTATTTGTTGGTTTTCCAAATCTGAAGTTTCATGTTTGATAGTTTCTAATTCTCTGTCGAATTTTCTAAGTCTGGAATTTATCTCTATGAGCATTGTAAGAATATTTGTCTTACAGTCTGTGTTGGGTAGTTCAATCATTTATAGTAACTGTGGTTATGTTTCTGTTGTATTTTTTTGTGCTGATTCTTTTCATTTTTCTTAACTACTCATGTGTCTACTTAGCCTTGATTTTGTAGTGGGCATTGTGATGATGTTATTTTTCTTCAGAAAAGAGTTTCATTTGCTTCTTGTAGGTGCCCGGACACTATCAATCTGAAGGAAAATTAATCAATTTTAGGATTTGAAATCTTCTGAGTCATCCACATGATTCAAAGCCTGGGTGTAATCTAGGTAAATATTAGTTTATTTCTGGTTCAGTCTTATAACTGGGGTGCAGCCCTTCAGACTTCCACCCCCAAGTACAGTGTGATTTATTAGGGATACCCTCTTGGCAAGCTCAGGATCCCACTGTTGACCATCTTATCTTACAAAGGTGCCAAAATGCTATTTAGAACCTCACTCACTTCTTCAAGATCAACAAATGTCCTAGCAAAAAAGAGTCCCAAATGCCAATTTCACATCTTTGTTTTCTGTTCTTATGTCCAGTCTTGGCCTGATGATTTCTCATTATCTTTTTTTTTTTCACTGATTTTTTGGGAATATTTTTTAAATATTTCACATAGATTATTTTAGCAGAAGTGTTTGTACAAAGCAACTAGTCCATTTAATTTACAATTAACTTTTAATTTTGTTGAAGAGTCGTTAATAAAAATCAGCTCCTCTAAGTAAGATGTACAGTTTTGTGATATATGATTTTCCTCAGAAGAGTAAAGTTTGTACATCTAAAGTGAGGGAAATAGAAGCCTGCCACTTTCTCCCCATAACTTTCATAGCCTCTTTAATATCCTTATTCCTCAAAGAATAGATTATAGGGTTTAGCATGGGAGTTACAACACCGTACAATACTGATATCAGCCTGTCTTTCTCCAGTGAATAAGCTGAGAGGGGTCGTGCATATGTGAAGACAGAGCTTCCATAGTAGAGAAGGACAATGACTAGGTGGGAGATACATGTAGAAAATGCCTTTTGCCTTCCCCCTGAAGAGCTGATCCTTAAAATGGTAGAAATGATATAAAGGTACGAAAGGATGATACACAAGAAAGGAGCCCAACCAATGAAGACTCCAGTGAAGAACAATACTAGCTCATTGACAGAAGTGTCCCCACAAGACAAGATTAGCAAAGGGGGGATGTCACAGAAAAAATAATTAATCTGATTATTCCCACAGAAGGGCAGGCGGAAGGTCAGTACCGTGTGCACCACTGAGTTAAGGAAACCACCAACCCATGATGAGGCTGCTAACTGGCTGTACATAGCCTTGTTCATAACAATTGATTATCTTAAGGGTTTACAGATTGCTACATAACGATCATATGCCATTGCTGCCAAGAGCAGGGACTCTGATCCCACAAAGAAAATAAATGCGAAAAGTTGAGCCATACAGCCCCCGTAAGAAATTCTTTTCTTCTCTGCCAGAAGATGCACCATCATCTGGGGAACACTGGTGGTGATGTAGCAGATGTCAATAAATGCTAAGTTTTCCAGAAAATAATACATGGGTGTATGTAGACGTGTATCAATCATGATCACCAAAATAAGGAAAATATTTCCTCCCAAGGTATAGATATAAGTTACAAGGAAGATGGTGAAAAGTAAAAATTGCAACTCATTTAAGTTGGAGAATCCCAAGAGGATAAACTCAAACAGAGCTGTTTGGTTTTCTCCTTCCATAATGTGGCTCTGGTTTGCCTTTTGAAACTGGGAACAGGGAACCACAGATTTCTGTTATCATGCGCTGCTCCAGAAAGAGTCTACAAAACAAGAAAAAAACTTCACGGATAAAAAATAAAATATTTATCAACAACAGCATCGGTATAGCTGTAAAAATTCACAATCTTACAACAAATGAACACTGAGATCTAGCATCCAGCATAAATATAAACACATCCATTCACCTGTAGGTCAAATCCCTTAAAATGAACAGAACAGGGAGTTTTGAACTTTAAAGTAAACCATAAAAGGTTACATGCACCATAAGGACAATCTGCTAACGAGAGGAAGTAAAGGGCCATCTGCTTTGTTTTCCTAAAGTCATACTGGCCTTAAATTTTCAAGAATTTTGTAAGCTTGTTATTAAACACAGCCATTACTAGAAATGAAATCACATAAACTCATAATTGAATAAATTATATTAAAAACAAAAGTAACAAATACACAAAACTCATCACTTCCTAATCATTTTATATTTTACTATTATCTATGCTTTTGAGATCATTGCTTCTATTCTATCTATAAGAAGGTGATGCCATATAATAGTGTGCAACTACACTTCACTTCCCAAATCTGTGTTCAGTGACACCACACTGGTAGCTTGAAATTGGTCATGGTAGAAGTATTTACACCACAGAATTTGTCAAATGTTATAAATCCGGGCTTGATTCATGGTTTTGTTGACTGCCTAAGCTTAAGAAATATGATGGAGAAAATGTTAATAATATAGATTAAACTTTAAAATGTGTCATGTCCGAAGCCATTACATTGTGAATAACTCAAAAAGCAATGAGGCAATTTTCTTCCAGTATTCAAAAACAGTTATCTGCTTTATCAAAAACGTCACTCATGTCCTGAATGAGGGAAATCCAGACATACAACTCCATCGATTCACTTTTGTCTTACTTATTAACATAAAAAAAAATATCAACCAAATCCATGGCATTCATCAATGACGTGAGTGACTTATTTGTTAAATTGGATAGCATTCCAGCAATTATTCGTAGTTCGATTTTGTCAAATCATGATTGGATTTCAACCATAGTTTGGTTACAGATACAAAAATCAACAAAAGCATTCTATGTGCATCGATTATCTATATGTAAGTGATAAAGGGTATTGTATATTTTATTATTATTTGTAAATTATGTACGACACAGTCTTCATATCAGTTAAATTTATAATAAACATTTGTGTGTGTGAGTGTGTGTGTGTTTATTTCCCTACCTCCTGGAGACACAGTTGTTAAACATTTACTAGCTCACTACAGGCCACAGTTCTTGAAAGTACTGCCTCTCTTTCTGGCTGCCTGAGTTCAGAGCAGTAAGGAATTTGCCCAAGGTCACATAGCTAGTAATCCCCAATGTTTCAATTCCAAGCTAATTAGGTCTGGACCCAAAATCTGAGCTCTTTCAACAACCAAAGATGACAAAGAGGTCTCATGCTGCATGCCAATTCTGCTCTATTGGTAGGGACTGCCTTATAACACTGTATGGGTAAATTAATGAAGATATACCCCAGTTCATAATTCAAACTGTAATATACTCCATCCTACCGTTTTTCATTCAGTGGTATGTTTTCTGGAAAGAAGTTTTTTAAAACTTGCCAGAGTACAGCATCTCTTCTTTTGCTCTGGTTCCCCTCTCTTTCTCTTTTATACACACACACACACACACACACACACACACACACACACACACACACACATCTGAATTTTCAGGAGAAATCCCTACCAAAAGAAAATTAGACTTAGACTTAGATAATGAGGATATAATCAATACAATTAGCTTTTGAAGGTTGTCCTCTATCTTGCTACTAGCTTCTTTTGAACATCTCTTCCCAGTCATGAGGAATAAGGACCAACAAGATTCTGGTGCTCAGGTAAATCATTCTGGTCATCATACATCAGAAGTAATCATAGCAGCACTATGCATATTAAACTTCATAGTTATGCTAGTAAAAGGAAAGGATATAAAGGACATCAAAACAAAAACTGTGACAAACTCAGCATTGCCAACCACCTTGTTAGATGAACACAAATTATCTTGACAATAGATTATCAGATTTACATTTGTGACTATATAAATGTCTGGTTCATCAGTTGTTGGTGACTTTCCTCATGTCCTATATTGTCATAAGAATTGGAGTTTTTGTAGAGTGTGTTTTCCAGATTGTGAAGTGATATGGAAAGGAGAATTGTTCTTTTAAATTAATACACAAGATGCGAGTGAGTGTCAACCACAGGAAGATGAGTTTAATGTTTACTATATGGAAGCTGTTCGAAGAGCATGCTTAGTTTGTACTCCCCAATTTTGGGGAAATTCTTTCAGATTACAAAAGTTGTTGCTGTTAGGTGCCGTCCCAGTCGATTTTGACTCATAGAAACCCCATATGACAGAGTATTACTGCCCCGTAAGGTTTTCTAGGCTGTAATCTTTACAGGAGAAGATCACCAGATCTTTCTTCTGTGGGGTGGCTGGGTAGTTCAAACTGTCTACCTTTTAGTTAGCAGCTAAGTTAAACGTATGCCACCAGGGCTCCTGATTATAAGAGTAATATGTGTTTATTGTAGTATGTGTGGATAATACAGAAAAATAAAATATTATAATAATCCCTTATCCTAGCACCAAAGACTTCTGCTAATATTTTGGTTTATGTCTTTACCTTGGCATGCATGTCAGTAAATATTCTCTTGAAACATAATTTTTTAGAGTGTTCTATGATTCAATATATGGAGGTACCATGCCTCTTAATATTTGTTTTATCAAAGGTTTTGTTATTATAATTAATTTGATAATGAGTATCTAAATAATGATAACAAATATCCTAAGATTTCTCTTTAAGTATTTTGTGAAAATAACTTTCTAGAATGGGTAAAAGTGACCATTTTTAGGATTTTGGTGCTAAGGATCATATTGTAATCTTTTGATGTTTCACTAAAGAGAATGGCATAAAGATCATATTGGTAGATCTTAGTTAATATATCAGAGATGAGAGAGGCAGAGCAAGAGAGTAAGGAGACCAGAGTATTTGTCCCTATGTCTGCCACTAATTCGCATTTTCAGCTTGGGCAAGTCATTTAGACTTTCTGATTCTCAGAAGACTCATTTATAAAATTAAGGAAATGTGCTGACTCTAGAATTTTAGGAAATTATTTTGATTATATGACAAAAACTAATTGGGTCACTCTGGTTGTTTAGTGTTATAAAGGATTTTAAAAATCAAATGCTTAAATCAATTTATCACTTTTTATTCAAATATTTTGTCAAGGTAACAGTTAACCTGGGTTAATTTATTTCTTCATGTTCGATATTATCATTTTAGGAGATTAGACTCCAATCAGAAATTCTAGACGAAACACTAAGCAAAATAAACAATGAATGGAACAGCATTAAGAGAGTGATTCATTGATCTTTGCCACTCTATGGACCACAACAGCCTTATCTGCAACTGATCATGGGGATGGTACAGGATAGGGTAGCGATTCGTTTCATTGTGCATAGAGTGGCTATGAGTCAGGGAACCCACTTGATGGCAGCTAATAACAACAACAAAGATGCCAAATACCTTACCTATGTATTATGTTTGTTATTTATTGCCTGTTCCCCCACCAGAATATAAGCTTCACAACATCATTGTATTGGCAGTTTTTGTTAATGTTGCATCCCAAGCACCTAGAACAGTATCTGAACACAATGAATATTTGTTGAATGTTGAATTAATTTTCAAAGTCGTTCTTCATTAGAAATTAACTTGGAAAACTTATTCCTCTATGGTGAAAGCAAAATGAATATGAGCCAAAACATAGGATAATTTCTTTGTTTTTTCCGCACAACTTAATTTAGCCCCACTTACCCAGTTTGGTTCAGTTTGTTTTTCAGTGGTAATGATTCAACCAGGAATTGTCATGGAGAAAAATACTATCACTTTTATAAAGAGAAAGTACCCTCTTCCTCACTATGTCTGAGCAAGGCTGAAATTTCATTTATTTATTTATTTATTTTTTGCTACCATCCCTGTCCACTCACACTTGCAATCACCCTGACTGTGGCAAGAAGCTCCCACTGTCTTTCCTCTCTCCCAGTTCATATGTCCAACTAAAGAACCCTCTTCTTTTCTCCTGTTTTTATGATTTATAGAAAAACACACCATTCTGTAATGAAAATCTAATTACTTTTCCCTAAAAGGCAATGATGAAGACCTTGGGGACTTTGGGAATCTTACTAGCAATTAGGGTGTATTGTAAAATTGTCCAGGGTGGCAAAATTAAAAAAAAAAAAAAAAAAAAATGCCATTAAAAAACATTATCGGTTTCCACAGTTAATTCTGTTCCTTAATATTGGATATCAGTGGAAATATTATTATGACAAATGATGTTAATGTGAGCTTCATATAATTACAGAAATTTAAATGCATACATATTATTATATTTTTATAACTATTTGTCTCATTTGAGCCAGAAAACAACTTTTGAGTTAGGTGTGTGTGTGGTAGGCAGAATTCTAAGATGACTTTCAATGACCCTCACCTTTGTATAATCTCCTCCCCTTGAGTGTGGACAGAACATGCAAATATGATGTGACATTGCTCCTGTGATCATGTTACCTTATACGGCAAAAATGAGATGGCTGAAAACAATAGGCAATTTAATTGTAATTGTAAATAAATATTGATGTATAATACATTAATAATAATGCCCTAAATTCTAACTTACATAGAGAATTAATTTAAATGACAAAAATAACACAGAAGTCAGGAGGGAAGCAAAAGGAGTTAAAGTATTCTAACATCCTTATATTATCAGGGAAGTAGTAAGCATATTAATTTATACAGTATTTTAATGAATCAAGGATGCACGCTGTAAATTTTAGGATAACTATTAAAAGACTAATAAAAAGGTATGTCTAACAAATCAATAAAGAGAATATATATATATTTCACAGTTTATACAAGAGAATTCAAGAAAAGAGAGAAAGAAAAATAAAACTAGAAAGACAAATAGAAAGTACATTGGAGGACAGTATATTTAAACCTAAACATATCTGTTAATATTTTAAATGCAAACAGAATAAACATTTCAATTAAAAGACAAATATTTTCAGGATATATCAAAATAACTAACTTTAGGCTGTTTGCAAAAGACAAACTTTAAAAAGACAAAAACAAAAAGATTAAAAATAAAAGAACAGAAAGATATCATGTGAACAATAATCAAAATAAATCTAGTAGACTTATAATAGTATCAGATAAAGTGGACTGTAAGGAAAAAAAGCATAACTACTAGAGGTAAAGAGGAATGTTTCATATAGATAAAGTGGTCCATCCCCCAGGAAGACATAATAATTGTAAATTTCTATGGAACTAATAATATTACCTCATATTATCTAAGGTAAAAATTAACAGAATTAAAATATCAGAGTCACAATTACAGTGGAAGATATTTTAACACACATTTCTCAGTTGCTTATGTAACAAGCAGGCAAGGTGTCATCAGTACATGAACCATGCTTTTCCAACTGGACCAACTGAGGTCTCTAAGTCACCACGCAAAGCGGAGCTCTTTGCCAAACTTCGTCAGAACGTGTAGCATAAGCAAAAATTAGATTTCTGTTACTTTAAGCCACTGGGTTTGGGGATTATATATATATAAATGGTCCTGGGGCATGCAGCAACTGAAGAAATATTTATTCAAGAAAATCTACTAGAGCTTGGTAAGAATGGCAAGAGTGTGAGGTGTTTCACCCAGGACCCGCTCTCTACGTTCCCCGTTCCCACTTAGCGAGATAGAAACTCCACCCCACACTAATGCAGCCAATAAGAGCACAGGGATCCATCTTGTCCCAGCTTCCCATCAGAGGACTATCTTTTCAGAAGTGGCAGAATATCAGCATTTCTCATCCTGGCCCCAGATCTCCGTTGCTGAAGCTAATTTTAGTGGCAGTACAGCTGAGATAGGAGGCTCTTTGTTTCCATTTAGCCCTCACTGGTGGCACAGAGGCTCTACCTTGGGTATGGCATCATGGAGAATACTGGGGCCAATTGTCATTGTTCTGATTTGTAGGCCATGATAGTACATTGGGAGAGGCAAACTGAGAAGACTGAGGCTACTGTCCACCCACACCCAATGAGCACTCAGCTTTTAAGGCAGAATATCACACAATGGATGCATCATTGTCCATGAGAGTCAAAGTACAACCTTGAGTATATACCACCTGAGTTTAGAGACCATCTCAAGAATAGTTTTGGTGCCTTGAACACTAATGACCAAAGACCAGATGAGTTGTGGGATGACATCAAGGACATCATACATGAAGAAAGCAAAAGATTATTACAAACACAGGAAAAAAAGAAAAGACCAAAACAAATGTCAGAAGAGACTCTGAAATTTTCTCTTGAATGTGGAGTAGCTAAAGCGAATGGAAGAAATGATGAAGTAAAAGAGCTGAACAGAAGATTTCAAAGGGTGGCTCGAGAAGATGAAGTAAAGTATTTATAATGAAATGGCAAAGAAGTGGAGTTAGAAAATCAAAAAGGAAGAACACACTCGGCATTTCTCAAGCTGAAAGAACTGAAGAAAAAAATTCAAGCATCAAGTTGCAATATCGAAGGATTGTATGCACAAAATATTGAATGATGCAGAAAGCATCAAAAGAAGATGGAAGGAATACACAGAGTCACTGTACCAAAAATAATTGGTCTATGTTCAGCCATTTTAGGAGGTAGCATATGATCAAGAACCGATGGTATTGAAGGAAGAAGTCCCAGCTGCATTGAAGGCATTGGGGAAAAACAAGGCTCCAGGAATTGACGGAATACCAGTTGAGATGTTTCAACAAACGGATGCAACATTGGAAGCACTCACTCATCTATGCCAGGAAATTTGGAAGACAGCTACCTGGCCAGATTGTGTCCATTCCAAAGAAAGGTGATCCAACAGAATGTGGAAATTATTGAACGATATCATTAATATCAGATGCATGTAAAATTTCACTGACGATAATTCAAAAACATTTGCAGTAGTACATCGACAGGGAACTGCCAGAAATTCAAGCCAGATTCAAAAGAGGATGTTGAATGAGGGACATCATTGATGATGTCAGATGGATCTTGGCTGAAAGCAGAGGATATCAGAAAGATGTTTACCTGTGTTTCATTGACTATGAAAAGGCATTCAACTGTGTGGATCATAATGAACTATGGATAACATTGTGAAGAATGAGAATTCCAGAACACTTAATTGTACTAATGAGGAACCTGTACATAGACCAAGAGGTAGTCATTTGAACAGAACAAGGGGATACTGCATGGTTTAAAATCAGGAAAGGTGTGCATCAGGGTTGTATCCTCTCACCATACTTATTCAATCTGTATTCTGAGCAAATAATCCGAGAAGCTGGACTATATGAAGTAGAATGTGGCATGAGGATTGGAGAAAGATTCATTAACAGCCTGCAATATGTAGATGACACAATCTTGCTTGCCGGAAATGAAGAGGACTTGACTCACTTACTAATGAAGATCAAAGACTACAGCCTTCGGTATGGATTATACATTAGCATAAAGAGAACAAAAATTCTCATGACTGGACCAATAAGCAACATCATAATAAATGGAGAAAAGATTGAAGTTGTCAGGATTTCATCTTACTTGGATCCACAGTCAACACCCATGAAAGCAGCAGTCAAGAAATCAAACAAAATATTGCCTTGGGCAAATCTGCTGCAAAAGACCTCTGTGAAGTGTTAAAAAACAAAGATGTCACTTTGAGGACTAAGATGAGCCTGATCCAAGCCATGTTTTGTTTTGTTTTGTTTTGTTTTGTTTTAAATCTCCTCATATGCATGTGAAAGCTGAACAATGAATAAGGAAGACTGAAGAAGAATTGATGCCTTTGAATTATGGGGTTGGCAAAGAATATTGAATATATCATGGACTGCCGGAAGAATGAACCAATTTGTCTTGCAAGAAGTACAGCTAGAATTCTCCTTAGAAGCAAGGATAGCAAGTCTTGGTCTTACATACTTTGAGCATGTTATCAGAAGGGGCCAGTCCCTGGAGAAGGGCATCATGCTTGGTAAAGTAGAGGGTCAGTGAAAAAGAGGAAGACCATCAATGAAATGGATTGACACAGTGGCTGCAACAATGGGCTCAAACACGGCAATGATTTTGAGGATGGTGCAGGATCAGGCAGTGTTTCGTTCTGTTGTACATAAGGTCACTATGAGTCAGAACTGACTCAATGGCACCTAACAACAACCTCATTATCTCCACACCAGGTGTCAGAGTCATTGGCTCAGAAATTTTTCATGGACGAGAAGCAGAGAACCTGGGAAAGAGACAGAAGGAAGGAAACCACCTGGAGTCAGAACAAATTTCAAACATGCACTTGGAAACCACTCTTTCAGTGGAGCCCAAATTTAACTGGACTAGTCTGCAGAGCAATTTAGGCCCCCAGGGCATTATTGAAAACAATACAGCAATCAAACAGCAATTAATGGAGCTTAACAGCTGGGTATGGCCAAGGAAAGAGACAGGCAGAGACAGCCTTGGGAAAACCACTCTCAACCCAAGGTGACTATGGGCATACGCAAGATAGTACCCTCCTGAGGAGCGACATCCTAGGCTAACACTGCAGCAGCCACTTCAAGAGATCTGAAGTAGCTATACTAATATCAGAAAAAATAGACTTTAAACAAAAGGAATAGAAATGAGAGCCCAGAAATAAATCTATGCATCTATGGTCAACTAATTTTTGACAAGGATGCCAAGACCATTTGAAGGGAAAAAAAAATCATCTTTTTTATTAAATGATACTGGGATAACTGGATAGTCACTTGTAAAAGAATGAAGTTGAATCTTTGCATTAAATCATTTATAAAAGTTAACTAAAAATGTATCAAGTATGCTCACACCAAAATAAGTTGGGAATATTCATGGGTAAAATATCTTCAGTGGAGGATCTGGTTAAAAAAATAAGAAGAAGAAAATAAGAAATACTTAGCAATGTCACCATGGATCAAAAGGCACTATCTTCAAACGTTAAATTTTCAAATAACTTCCAAAGTCTTGACTCAGTACCATGAGGTGAGGAGCTTTATGAAATTAGACCCTTAGAAAGCCTTCAAACTTGTATATAACCATATTTATCCAAAAATAACAAAAAATAATAAGCAGAGGTATTATTTATGCAGCTTTTACTATGTTCCAACAACTACATTATGGTTTATTATATAGAAAGTTCCATTTAATCTTCCCATTGATGAGACAATTTTTATATCTACTTTATAGACAAGGTAACTGACAGTTATAGAGCTTATGTTACTTGCTTGGGTTCATATGCATACACAAAATTGTTTTCTTATCTTTGCAGGCCCCTTTGTTGTTGTTGTTGTGTGCCATTGAGCCAATTCCAATTTATAGCAACCCTACATGACAGAGTATAACTGTCCCATAGAGTTTCCTAGGCTGTAGTCTTTACGGGAACAGATCACCAGGTCTTTTCTCCTGTGGGGCAGCTGGTGGGTTCTAACAGCTAACGTTTCAGTTAGCAGCCTAGAGCTCTTTGCAGTTCCCTACCCGTCAGCAATGACTTAATTTAAAGCATTCTTCAAAATCTTGGTCTAAGAGGCTTTGGTGCAGGTTGATTATGTCCAGATATTTTTCTCTGATCTAATATTTTATTATCACTTGATTTATTATACCTTAATGACCTTTAGTATATCATACACTCTGAATCAACCAAGAGAATTGGATGACTACTCAGGGTAAGTGGCAAGGAAACCCTCTGAATGTGGGTGAGCGGCTACACAATCAGAGCAAGGGAATCCAAGCTCAGATATTATGCTGATGCCACGATACCATCCTGACCAGTGTCTTCTTGTAACTCAGGATGAATAATGAGGTCTACTGAGACTCCATATCAGGAATGTCAGCATTGTACCACCACCTTGAATAACCACCTTCAGGCCAAGGACAGGCATAGAAAGCCGGGGAGGAGAGGAATGTTTGCTCTCAGCCGTCTACACTATTTGAGTTTTTATCACAGGCAGGCAATTACATTGTAAATGTTTTACTGGATTCTAATATATAAACTCAAAATTGTTCTTGTCATAACTGCATAGCTCAATACTTTTTCATAAACTGAACACACCTGTGCAGCCAGTCTCCCGAGCAATAAACAAAGCATTACCAGTACCCCCCAGAAGTCCTTGTACTCTTTTTCAGAACATCTACCCCAGCGGCAATCAGTATTATGATTCTAATGGCGTAAATTGAATTTGCCTGTTTTTGTACTTTAGGTAGCTGGCTTTTTAAACTCAATATCTCTTTTCACTGTATATATAAATTTCAAAGTAAAAAATATATTGACTCTCTTGTGTGAAAAAATGGAACCGAAATTAGCAAACAGTTGTATAAAAGCACTTGGAAATTTATATTTATGTGAAGTATAATAGATTTCTATTAGGACATTTTATTCATGTGCAAACAAACCAATCCTAGGTACAAAAACGTATGTTAATATAAGGAAATACTTGTTTATTTATCACTCTGGTTCAAATACATACAAATGTATTTAGTAAATCTCCACAGAGTTCTGTAAATCAAATTTTCACAAATGTACAGAGTCTCTCTCAGTCAGTAATTAGCTAGAAACACACATATATGTTACTAACAGAAATTGCTAAACTGTGACTTTTATAAAAATGAGTATGGTGTTTAGGAGAGAGCAAGCAAGAAAAAAAACAAACCCTGAGAGCAACAGAGAAAAAGAACAATACCAAGATGTAGAAACAGAACAAGTTAAATTGAAAACAAGAGGGAGAACCAGAGATCCTGGGTATTCATGATGATCTAGTATCTGTGCCAATCAATAAATTTACTGGAAAAAATAAACATCTGAGCTGGTCATTTGGTATCGTATATACAGAAACACTAAATAACTGTCAAAATTTTAATTGTGTGTGTGTGTATGTAAAGATGCAACCAGTGTATCTGAGGACAGTGCAAATATAAAAGAAAATATTTGAGGAGTTTTTATTTGTTTATAATATGATGATTATTTTCCCATCACTAATATCTTATGGGCCTAGATATAATTTAAACTATTAAACCTTTGTGATAATGGTATCAGATATAAAATAGAATATTACTTCTACTTTAGACAAACATTCCCTATACAGCCTAGATTTTATCTCAATTACCCTCTATAGCGTCTTCTTTAGTTATCACATTCTGTCTTACTTGAAGGTCATTTCTGTTCTTATTTAACTCCTCTTAATAAAGTATAAACTCACCAAAGGTTAAGACTGTATTTTATTTATTATTACTCTGTTTACCTGAAAAATTGACTGAACCATGCTCAAATAAGTTAACTGCCACAAAGTTATCCTTGATAGTAAAGACTGCATCCTTATCTCAAGCTAAAGTTCCTAAAAATATATTATTCAGGACATAAAGAGGACTACTTAATAAGAAGGATTGCCTCAATTCAAGTCAACCCATTACGAGAAGAACAAATTCAAGTCTACATCACATCTTTGCTATGTCCATAGCCTAATTTATTTATACTGCAGATGTTTCTTTATAGTTAACATAGATAAATAAAAACTGAGAATCATCCTTGATACTTAGCTTTCACAGCACACATCTAAGCTGACAGCAAACATTAAAAGTTATGTTTTTCCAGAATCTAACTACGTCTCTTAGCTCCACCACCATCACGCTGGAGAATCTATGTCTCTTAGCTCCACCACTATCATCCTGGTCTAAGCCACCATCAATTCTCATCTAAAGGACAATAAGGGAAAACTACCCAATTCTGAAGAGCCCTAGTGGCACAATGATTAAGCTCTTGGCTGCTAATTGAAAGGTCAACGGTTCAAACCTACCAGCTGCCCCATGGGAGTAAAGACCTGGCAATCTGCTCCCATAAGATTTCAGCCTAGGAAACATTATAGAGCAGTTCTACTCTGTCCTATAGGGTTACTATAAGTTGGCACACAGCAACCAATTTCATCCTTGCTCCCCTACTCTTTATTCTCAGCACAGCATTCATTGTGATTCTTTCAACACAGAAGTTATATCAAGTCAGTTCTTTGCTCAGACGCCCTAATGTCATCCTATATCACTCAGTGTAAATGCTAAATCAAAAAAATAATAATCCACAAGATGCCCCTGACACAGCCAGATCTCTGCCTTTATCTCCTGCCACTCTCTCCATTGCCCACTGAGTTCAAGGCACACTGACCATCTTGCTTTTCCTCACATGCACAAGCACACCCTACCCCAATGCTCTATCACTTGCTGCTCTTTCTGCATAGAATAAAATCAGATATTCAGATGTTAATATATCCTCAGATGCTTGCATGACTCACTCCCTCGTTTCCTTCAGAGTTATGCTCAAATGTTACCTTCTTGGAGAAGCCTTTGTTGATCCAACCAACAAAAGAGTGCCAACCTCAGCACACTGTTTCTTCTTTACCTTCCATACCATGAGTCACCTTCTGACAGAGATATGCATTTACTTATTCATCTCCCCATAATCCACCTCTCTAACTAAAACTTAATATACATATTAATTCCTCATGGTATACCTCACATATTTTTTTTTACTATCATATCCTGTATCATATCCTTGAGCATTTTCTACTCAAAGAATATTTTGAAAGAACGACTGAAGGAATAAATGACTAAATGAATAGTAATTGGATACATATGAATGAGGAACTTAATTACCAGTGGTACAAATTCTAAAAGGAAAATAAAATTCAAGAAATGAATTTTTCGTAGATGAGAAAACGAGTGTCATAAAAATAACATGCAATTTTTATTTGTTCTAGTGTTGCGACCACCCATCTTTAGGCAAACAGTTTCCTTCCAAAGATTCTCCTCAAAGCCAACATCACTTCCTTATTCCTAAGTGTGTATATCAGTGGATTCAGCAGTGGGGTGACAGTGGTGTGTATGACAGCCACAAACCGTTCCTGTATGACAGAGGTGGTGGACGTGGGGGGAATGTAGGTGAGGCCCACAGTTCCATAGAAGAGACAAACCACCATGAAATGGGAGGCACAAGTGGACAGAGCCTTGTGGAGTGCACTGCAGGACTGGTGCTTAAACAGAAGGAAGCCAATAATGTAAAAATAGGAGAGGAGTGTCAGGAAGCAAGCGGCCATGGTTAGGCTGCAAGTGACAATGAAAATGAGCCACTGATTGAGCCACTTGTCACCACAAGCCAATTCCAAGAGGGGCTTGACGTCGCAAAAGAAGTAGTTGAGTTTCTGAGAGTGGCAAAAGTTCAGGCGTGCAGTCATGACTGAATGCATCAGGGCATAAAAGAAGCTGGTGAGCCAGGCCACAAATGCCAGCAGAATGCACACCTGAGGGCTCATGATGACCATGTATCGGAGTGGGTAGCAGATGGCCACAAATCGGTCAAAGCCCATGATGGTCAGCAACATGGCCTCGGTGCAGCCCAGGAAGTGGAAGAAGTGTAGCTGGGTGATGCAGCCTAAGAAGGAGATGGCCTTGCGAGTGGAGAGGAGATTCGACATGAGCTTGGGCAGTGTCACTGAGGAATAGCAGATATCAAGACAAGAAAGATTTCCCAGGAAAAAATACATAGGAGAGTGGAGTCTTGGTTCTGAGATGACAATCACTAGTATGGCCCCATTTCCTAACAGATTTATCATGTATAGAATGAGGAATACCATGAAGATTACTGGCTGCAGCTCCTGAATACAGGTCAGTCCCAGCAAAAGAAACTCATTCGCTCTAGTGATGTTGTCCATTGCTTTGGGAAGGAAACATAACAGTGACAATTAGTAAATCAGTTTCAGTCTATTTTGCAGAGTTAAGTGAAGCAAGTTTATCTTCTAGGAGGGTATAAGAATGAGCTATGGTGGGCAAAGTGATTAGAAATACTGGAGTTGAATTCATTTGCAACATAATTAAGGACAGCGAATACATGATAAATTCTGAGTCAGTGTGATATCAGTGACACGTAGACGTAAAGAGACTCAGAATGCTTAGTTAAACCTAAAAAGCGGCTTATAAAGAATAAAGTCAGATATTCAGAGATGATATGTTAAAAAATTAGAAGAGTCAGACTCAACAGTAACCTCACCTACGGCATCAAAATTAATATATCTAATTAAAATCTGTCAAAGATGCATTTGTAAAATTTGAAAGCTTTTTTTAAATGGAGGTGATAGAAACGATTATTATTTCTAGGTACTAGTAGGAGCATGGCAGTAGCCGATATCCAAATCTCCCTCCACTTGACCTAAAAACAAAAAAGAAAGCTAAATAAATAAGGAGAATAAACTCCCCCACAACCTGCCTTCATTGAACCTAGAAGACATTAAAAAAATAAATAAGTAAAACTCACAAACTTCAAATAATGTGTAAGCAAGGGACTACAAATTAGCAGAATTGGCACGGGTAGTCACCACAGTACATCACAGCAGCAAGGTTGCTCGTGCAGGAAGGAAGAGCCCAAACTCTTGAGAAGTACTGGCAGCAAGATGATTTTGAAAACACTAGAAAATAACCAACCTTGGAAAAAGAGTGCCCCCTACTGAGTGTGATTTGCTATGGGAATATCAGGGAAGACCAAGGCAGGGTACAGGCTCTGAGGAAGTAGAGAGAAAAGCTTGTTGACTGCAAAGAGATTAAAGGTGTGGCAATGAAGTGGGGCCTTTGAGTGAAAAACCTGGCAAAACTACACTATCCCCCTGCCCATAGGAATCTCCTGCTAATAACTTGTCCCCCAAAATAAAACTTATTCAAATATGAACAATATATAGGAAAAAATTTTGCATCCACATGAAGGTACAATAAGAAAACAATAGAAAATCATAATTTCTCAACTGAAGAAATCTCACCCGAGAAGTGTAGTAAAGCATAAGAAAGCTACAGCATGATATTCCAAATTGCAGCTTTATCAGAATTTTTTAAATGAGCACAGACTATACAAATATGAAAAAGAGAAATACAAATTAAAATAGAATAACCAGTATTTTGACAAAGATCAAAATGTTTGTGATTGACATTATGTTTGCTTGAGGTGGTTGTTTACACCGGTGGGGATGCCAATTGATTCAGCCTCTAAAGGCCGATTTTTCTAACTATCAAAAATGAAAATGCTCTCAGACTTTGAATTAACAATTCTGCTTACTAGAATTTGTTCTTCAGATGTATTTACACATGTCAAAAATTACATATGTATCATTTATTTGTATATTCATTTAAGTACTGCAAGACAAAAAAGATTAGAAACAAACAAAATGTCAGCCATAGAGGACTGGTTAAAGAATTTTCAATATAAAGATATCTTAAAATAAAAGAGGCAGCACTATATATACTGTAGTTAGCCTCATACATGCCCCCCCCCAAAAAACACTCACAAATACATACATATAAATGCACATATGCAACTGTATCTACTTTAAACAAAGAATGATCAAACATCAGAAAATTCAAAGCTTTTCTAGATAATGACCTGTGCCATAAGCGTACTTATTGTCCATCCCCCTAAATTTCCACAGCCTAGTTTTAAAGAGGTTTCCCAGTTACTTTCATCAACTTTTTCAAGTCCTTTCCAACAAAAAAGTCTCATTCTAATCCAATCTCTTTTGTTTTACCTACTACCTGTGCCACTTCACGCTATTCTTTGCTCCCATCTACACATCTTGGAATAAATGCATCTTTTTAGTGCATAAGGAAATCCAGGAATTAGGGCTGGAATGTATTGATTGTCTCTTTGAATAAAAGTAACAAGGAAATTTTTGGCTGCTTAAAGCCTCATATGACAAACAGCTTATATTTAAGTGTAAGAATAAATCTCAGAAGATTTTGCCTTCATTCCTCTTCTAACCGGAAAATAAACAAGCTGAGTCCCCTCTGAATATCCCAGTGGTGTCCCAGGCATAGATGTCTTGGGATTTCCTCTCAGAATTCTTATTCTGTTTTTCTCTTTCCCTACTTATTAATTTATTTCCATTTGTGTGTGTGTGTGTGTGTGTGTGTGTGTGTGTTCTTATGAGAACATTGAGCTTTACTTAACAAAGAAACCAGACTTGCATACCTACAATGAATCCTACTTGGTTGTGCTGTTTAATTCTTTTTATACATTTGTAAGATTCGATTTGCAAATAGTTTGTTGGGAATTTTTACGTCTATGTTCATGAGCGATATTGATCTATAGATTTCCTTTCTTTCAATGTCTTTATCTGGTCTTGATAATAGGAAGTCCCCTTAGAATAAGCTAGACAGTGTTCCACTGTTTCTATTTTCTGGAACAAAATGCGAAGAATTTTTCCTTATAAAAGTTTGGTAGAATTCACCAGTGAAAACATCTGGCCCTGGTGTTCTCTGTCTTGGAAGCTTATTAATTATTGATTCATTTTTTTAACAGATACAGGCCTATTCAGGTTATCTATTTCTCCTTGTGAGAGATTTTTTTGTTTTTGTTTTTCCTCATTATTATCATTATTGATTTTGGTGCTGAAATTGTCCCAGATTTAGACATGGGGATCCCCTTCAAGCTGGTTCAATATCCTTCTGACATATCTATATCATTCTTGAAGCACTTCCTTACTTTCTGGTGCAAGAAGATGTTTCAGACTCATCTTGTATTTTTATTGCCCCAGTCATTTCAGGCATTTCATCAGCTAATTTCTCCAAAGAACCCTGGTTCCTTTTAATAGGGAATGCATTTTTAGAACGAAAATCTGGGTGCTAGGTGTGGTCATTGCTACTGAGGTGTCATGGCTTTTAGGCCATTTCAGCAGACAGAGCTAGGAAATACACAAACACATACACCTGTATCTATTTTTTATATTTATCTATCTAAATTAAAACCCATGAGTTTACTTTAGTATCTCCAACTCCACTCTAACACCACAAGGTTTGTTTTAGTCTTCACCCTTCTTGTGTGAGTTTTGACAGATTTTTTCCTTTCAAAAAATTGCTCTGTATTATCTTGGTTACCATATTTATGGGCATAGAGTTGTTCATAACATTCTTTCATTATCCTTTAATATCCATGGCATCAGTACTGATGGACTTCTTTCATTTCTGATATTAGCAATTTGTGTTTTCTCTATTTTTCTTTGTTAGCCTGGCTAGAAGTTTATAAATTTTACTGAATTTTTTCCCAAAGAACCAGCTTTTCATTTCTTTTTTTTTTCATTGATTTATACCCTAATTTTCATCATTTCATTTGTTCTGCTTACTTTTGATTTAATTTGTCTTCCTTTTCTAGTCTTCTACGGCAGAAGTTTAGGTTATGGATTTTCAACTGTTCTTCATTTCTAAACTATGCATTCACTGCTATAAATGTCTCTCTATGCATGGCTTTTGCTGCATCCCACAATTTTGCTACTTTGTACTTCATTTTCCTTTAGTTCCAAATATTTTTAATTTCTTTTGAGACTTCTTTGACTCGTTTGTAATTTAGAAGTGTGTTGTTTAATTGCCGCATATTTTGGGATTTCTCAACTGTCTTTCTGCTTTTGATTTCTGGTTTAATTACATTGTGATCTGAAAGCATGCTTTGTATGAGTTCCATTTTTTTCAATTTTTTAGAGTGTATTTTATGGCCTAGAATGTGTTCTCTCTTGGTGTTCCATGTGAGCTTGAGAGCTTGAGAAGAAGTTGTATTCTGCTGTTGTTAGATGAAGTATTTTATAAATGTCAATTAAATCCAGTTGATTACTTGAGCTGTTCAGTTCAAGCATGCATTAGTGATTTTCTGTCTGCTGGATCTGTCAATTACTGTTAGAGGTGTGTTGAAGTCTTCAAATATAGCAATGGATTTGTCTATTTCTCCTTACAGTTCCATCAGTTTTTGCCTCATGTATTTTGATGATCTGTTGTTAGGTGCATTCACATTGTTGTTATTAGGTGCCAGTGAGTCAATTTTCAACTAGTGATCCCATGTGAGAGAGTAGAACGGTCCCATAGGATTTTCTAGGCTGAAATCTTTACAGGAGCAGATCCCCAAGTCTTTATCCCATGGAGATGCTGGGTAAATTCCAATTACCAATCTTTTGATTAGCAGCCAAGGGCTTAAACATTGCATTACCAAGGCTTCTCAAATACACATTAAGAATTGTTTATGTCAACTTCCAGACAACATGGCACTTTAAGCAGAAGAACCATGCAGTCCCTCCACAGCACAGATCCGAAAAACTAAGCAAAACAGAGAAAACAGCAATCCTGAAACCCTAAGCATCAAATGAAGAGATAAAGAACACAGCCAAACACCAAATGGAATAAGAAACTGACAGAGAACAGAGAGCAAGGAGAGATACATGCAGAGGTCCCCTATCAGCTAACGCAGCATGGATCCACCATCTTGGACTCCTATCAGAAACCAACAAAGAGGGGGTACAAGAAAGCAGCTTCATGGAGCTTCCAGCAGGAGACAGAACAAGCGGTAACCAGCGATATCTGCTTTCCCACCGCCCACCCTTCTTCACCCCCACTCAGCCTCCCCTGCTTCCTGCGGCCACGGTCTCTTGGCCACAGGATGCACAGGCTGCTGGGATTCCACCCGCCCACACTGGCCTAATCAATGAAGGCCATTTGCTGGCTGCTGGTGTTGCTTTTTTCTGCTTCTTTTGATTTCTTCTTTACCTCTCACCACCTCCACCTCCTTCCTCTCAAATATCTGGCTCTGTGCACCATATTTGCTTCTTCTTGAAAGGCTGTGAAACTCTGCTTGAATGTGAAACTGCGTCCTGGTCCGTGCTGCCACGCTGGTGGGATCCTGGGGCTTTTTTTGTTTGTTTGTTTTGAATTATTTCTTTGTTTCTTTTTCTTTTCTTGAATTGGGAGCCCGTTCTAGCTCGGCAGTACTGAGCAGCTTGGGACCTACCCCTCAGTTAGTGCAGACGTGCAGAGGGATTCCTGAGAGCACTTCTTTTTTTGTGTTTTTTTTTTTTCTTTCTGTTTTTGGGGGGGTTTCTCTTGTTCTTTATTTTTTTTAATTTGTTTTCTTTTCTTTTCCCTCTTTTTCCCTTTTTGTCTTTCTTCATTACTCAGTTTCTCATCTCTCTATACATTTCTTCTCTTCCTGTCCCCTGAATACCTGGCACTGAGTGACACCTCTATCCCGTCTAGCCAGGCTATATTTCAATGCCTTCGAGCAACTTCCCCATACCTCATAGCCACACCAGTGGGATACCTGGGAGATTTTCTTTTTTCTTTCTAATTTTTATTTATTAATTTTTTCTTTTCTTTTTTTCTTCTTCTTCTCCTTTCTGTTTTTCTCTGTTTCATAGTCTCTCATCTCTCCACTCCAATGGCAAGCTCCCCTAGCACTCTTTTTTGTTTGTTTGTATGTTTTTGGCTCCTGTTCCTCTCTCCTCTCTCCCATACTTATCTTAGCTCCACACATCATAATCTCTCCCCTCCATCCTGCCTATCTGCACCGTGTGCTTAACATCACACCACCAAGAACCACAGGCATGGCCTACCAGAACCTGCCCTGCACTGATTACCAGCCTGCCCTGGTAGCCATACTAAGTGCTACAAACAGCTCATCCCAGCAACTCCTCTTCAGCTAGACCTGTCCTGCTGTACCATATCTGAGCGACTGACCCTGCCAATTGGAGAAGGAGATGAAAATTATCATGCCCACAGACAAGCAAATAACAAAGAACACACAGCCCACCTGCTAAGACATAGCCAAATAAAACAAAAAAAAAGGATGAAACAAACAAATCTACAATAAATAAATGAGAGAAATAACTATACTGAATGCCCCGAAGACAGCAGATAATATCAAAACATTTACAAAAATAGGACAAGATGGTTCCAGTAGGCATCCAAAATAAAACACCAGATGACCTTCCAGTAGAAGAAAAGGCACTAGAATTACCTGACAGGGAATTCAAATCTCTAATACTCAGAATTATGCAAGAGTTGAAGAAGAAAACAGACAAAAATGAGGAAAAAACAGCTAAATTCATGGAAGATACAGACAAAAAAAATGGAAAAATTTAGGAAAATAGTGCAGGAACAAAATGCCAAAATAAATTCACAACTAGAAATCATACAAAAACAACAATTAGAAATCCAAAAGATAAACAACAAGATTTCAGAAATGGACACTGTTATAGAAGGGCTGAGGAGCAGATTTGAAATGGTGGAAGACGGGATCAGCGAACTTGAAGACAAACACTTGGGTACAACTCTGTTTGAGGAAAACTCAGAAAAAAGAACAAAGAAAAATGAAGAGACCCTGAGAATTACGTGGGATACAATCAAAAGCAAAAATTTGTGAGTGATCAGAGTTTCAGAACAGGGGGAGAAAACAGAAAACAAAGAAGATCACTGAAGAATTGCTGACAGAAAACTTTTGCAATATCATGAAGGATGAAAACCTGGCCATCCAACAAACTCAATGAGCCCCATATAGGGCAGACCCCAAAAGAAAATCACCAAGGCATATCATACTCACACTCACCAAAACCAAAGACAAACAAAGAATACCGAAAGCAGCTCGTGAAAAACAAGAAGTCACAGACAGAGGAGAAACAATAAGACTAAGCTCGGATTATTTGGCAGACACCTTGCAGGCAAGAAGGCAATGAGATGACATATATAAAACCTTGAAAGAAAAAAACTGCCAGCCAAGAATAATATATCCTGCAAAACTCTTACTCAAATATGATGGTGAAATTAGAACATTTCCAGATAAACAGAAATTAAGGGACTATGTAAAAACCAAACCAAACTTACAAGAATTATTAAAGGGAGTCCTTCGATCTGAGAACAAATAACTTCAGCTCACAGGCTGAATCTAGGACACAGGATCATACAAGCCAGATACCAATCTAGGAAAGGAACTCTCAAGGACTATCCAAAACCAAAAGAAATACAACAGGGAATCAGAGCAGTTAATCTGTAAATGGCAAAAACAACAGAACAGTAAAACAGGAAATAAACGGTGTAGGTATATAACCTTCTAATGGAGAAGAAGGCAAGGTGATACCAAGTAATAATAGACTGCTTCAAACTTAGAAAGAGAGGGTAAATTTCACAGTAACCACAAAGAAAGTTAACAAATCTACTCATAAAAATAAAGAGGAAAAACATAAACTCTCAGAAAAACAAAAGAAACGAAAAAAAATCCACAAACAAAAGGAATTCAGTACAGGAGAGTAAGAAAAACAAAGAAAACATCAGCACCAAGAAAAAAAAGCACTACAAAATGAC
>NW_004444116.1:4636143-4648091 GCF_000243295.1 Trichechus manatus latirostris
TCTTCTAAAAATCAAACACCTATGCTCTTCAAAAGACCTCACCAAAAGAGTAAAAAGAGAACCTACAGACTGGGAAAAAAATTTTGGACAGTACAAGTCAGACAAAGGTCTAATCTCCATAATCTACAAGAAACTCCAACACCTCTACAACAAAAAGACAAATAATTCTATTAAAAAATGGGCAAAGAAAATGAACAGACACTTCACCAAATAAGACACTCAAGCAGCCAACAGACACATGAGGAAGTGCTCATGATCACTAGCCATTAGAGAAATGCAAATTAAAACCACAATGAGTTAGCATCTCACCCCGGCATTACTGGCACGAATCAAAAACATTGGAAATAACAAATGTTGGAGAGCAGTGGGAGATTGGAACTCTTATACACTCCTGGTGGGAATGCAAAATGATACAACCATTTTGGAAAATGATATGGCGCTTCCTTAGAAAGCTAGAAATAGAAATACCATATGATCCAGCACTCCCACTCCTAGGAATATATCCTAGAGAAATACAGGAGTAGACATATGCACACTCATGTTCATGGCAGCATTGTTCACAATAGCAAAACGATGGAAACAACCTAAATGCCCATCAACAGATGAATGGATAAACAAACTCTGGTACATATACACAATGGAGTATTATGCAACGATAAAGAACAATGATGAATCTGTGAAGCATCTCATAACATGGATAAAACTGGAAGACATTTTACTGAGTGAAATAAGTCAATCACAAAAGGACAAATATTGTATGAGACCTCTATTGTAAAAACTCATGAAAAAGTTGACACACAAAAAGTAATAATCATTGTTGGTTACGAGGGCTGGGAGAGGTGGGGGGAATACTAAATAGACAATAGATAAGTGGTAACTTTGGTGAAGGGTAAGACAGTACACAGTACTGGGCAAACCAGCACAACTTGTACAAGGAAAGGTCATGGAAGCTCCATAGACACATTCAAACTCCCTGAGGGACTGAATTGCTGGGCTGAGGGCTGTGGGGACCATGGTCTCGGGGAACATCTAGCTCATTTGGCATAACACAGTTTATAAAGACAACGTTCTACATTCTACCTTGGTGAGTAGTGTCTGGGGTCTTAAAAGCCTGTGAGCAGCCATCTAAGATACTCCACTGGTCTCCTCCCTTCAGGAGCAAGGGAGAATGAAGAGAACAAGATACAAGGAAAAGATTATTCCAAGGACTAATGGACCACAGCTACCAAGGCCTCCACCGGACTGAGTCCAGTACAGCTAGATGGTGCCTGGCTACCACCAATGACTGCTCTGACCGGAATCACAACAGATGGTTCTGGACAGAGCTGGAGAAGGATGTAAAACAAAATTCTAACACAAAAAAAAGACCAGATTTACTGGCCTGACAGAGACTGGAGAAACCCCAAGAGTATGGCCCCTGGACACCCTTTTAGCTCAGTGGTGAAATCACTTCCGAGGTTCACCGTTCAGCCGGAAGTTGGACAGCCCCATAAAACGAAACGAGACTAATGAGGCACAGCAGTCCAGGGACAAGGACTAGAAGGCAGAAGGGGACAGGAAAGCTGGTAATAGGGAACTCAAGGTTGTGTAAGGACAGTGTGGACAAGTAGTGAGGTTCTTAACCATTGTCATAGGGCAATATGCGTACTAACTGTTTAATGAGAAACTATTTTGTTCTGTAAACCTTTCATCTAAAGTGAGAATAGCAGCACAACTGGAAGAACATAATTGATGTAACTGAAATGTATATGTAGAAATGTTTGTAATATTGTATCTTTGGCTATGTATATTTCCACACACAAAAAAATAAAAGTCCTCCAAGGCCTAGAAGGGAGCATGTTGACTTGTCGTGGGGTTGTTAACCAATGTCATAAGACAATAGGTCTACTGTTTACTGAGAAAATATTTGTTGTGTAAACCTTTGCCTAAAGTACAATAAAAAAAAATTTTTTTTAAAGATTTATGTCTTCTTGAAGGATTGACTTATTCATTGTTACTGCATGCTCCTCTTTATTCTTAATAATTTTCCTTGCTCTGCAGTTGGATTTGTCTCAAATAATATAACCACTCTAGGTTTCTTTTGATGAGTGTTGTGAAATATTTTTTCGGCCTTTTATTTTTAATCTACCTGTGTCTTTATATTTAAAGTGAGTGTCTTGTAGACAACTAGGATATTCTTTTATATCCACTCTGACAGTCTCTATCTTTTAATTGGTGTATTTAGACAATTCATGTTTGCAGTGAGTATTGATATAGTTGGATTATTATCAACCATATTTGTAACTGTTTTCTGTTCATTGCCCATGGTCTTATTTCTTTTTTATTTTTGTCTTCCACTCTTTTTCTGCCCTCTCTGGTTTTAATTGAACATTTTACATGATTCTATTTTCTCTCTTTATTAGTATGTCAATTATACTCCTTTTTAAATTTTTTCCAGGGTTGCCCAAGAGTTTGCAATATACATTTACAATTAATTCAAGTCCACTTTCAAATAACACTACACCACTTCATCAATAGTGCAAGTACTTCATAACAGAGTATTCCCAATTCCTCCCTCCTGTCTCTTATAACATTTCTGTCATTCATTTAACTTATCCATAAGCAATAATCATCTAATACATTGATGCTATTATTATTTTGATCAAACTGTTATCTGTTAGATCAGTTAACAATAAGAAAAAATAAAAAATTTTATTTTACTTTCATTTATTCCTTCTAGAATGCTCTTCATTGCTATATTTTGATCTCAGTTTTTGACCTGTATCATTATGAATAATATACACACACACATACACATCAACTTGGATAAATATAAGAAGCATAATGATTAATTTTTTTTTCGTGGCAGGTTCAGACCTTTAATATAGGGGCAATTAGAGTTGAAAAGCTTACAAATGACTATATTATTAGAGAATAAAGACATTTGTAATAAAAGTATTGAAATACACAGCAGATATATATACATATAAAATTTCCTCTGGGAAAAAAAGAGAATGAGAACTTTGTTATAGTTAGGTGTTGTTGAGTCGGTTCCGACTCATAGTGACCCTATGTACAACAGAACGAAACACTGCCTGGTCCGACACCAGCCTCACAATCGTTGTTATGCTTGAGCCCATTGTTGCAGCCATTGCACCAATCCATCTCGTTGAGGATCTTCCCCTTTTTCACTGACCCTCTACTTTACAAAGCATAATGTCCTTCTCCAGGGACTGATCCTCCCTGATAACATGTCCAAAGTATGTAAGACATAGTTTTATCATCCTTGCTTCCAAGAAGCATTCTGGTTGTCTTTCTTCCAAGACAAATTTGTTTGTTCTTTTGGCAGTTTATGGTATATTCAATACATTAAATATTCTTCACCAACACCGTAATTAAGTAAATGAGAACTATAGCACTACTTCATTATAAAATACTAAAAGAGTATATATACTAAAACTTTACTATCATCTTCCTCTATCACTTTTCTTGGTGTCTAATAAAACTTAAATTATTATTAGTCTGAGCCCTTAAAAAAATAAAATTTGACACTGACTTGTATAATTTCGAAAGCACAAATTTATAATATGTTTATAGCTTTCTCAAGCTAAATGGAAGTAAGAGTAGATGATTTAGTTACAGATAAACTAATTAGACATAGACCACTTACTAGACATAGACCAGTATATTTGAAAGAAAACTATATTATCACCTTTGAAAATTGTCCTTCACAATTTTAGAAGCACATGAAGTGGCTTATTGAATAAGAGAACAGTAAATTTTCATATTATGAATATTACAACATAAATATCAAAAAGGAAAATCCTAGAAAGCTCTGTCTAATGTTATTTTAACTGAATAGAATTCATTCCTTGGCTCAATTAAAGCAGTGCAAATGGGAGACTGTTTTGTAATGGGACTTTGTCATCATTACAAAAATGATCTGGCAGGGCAGACCAAACTCAATGTTTGAATAAGTCAATGTATATTGTAATAAGTATGAGCATGTTATAGAGCTCATATTGTTATACAGTTTTTACATTCTGACTAGAGACACAATACACACCTAGGAAGGTTTCCAAAATTCCTTTCCCTTTTTAATAGCAGTGATTATCTTTTTAATTACAAAACATGTGCAATGTGTGCAAGTAATCAGCTTGCTCCCTCTGGGAGGTCTTATTCTGAATAATTCTTTCAAAGCCGCTTATTATGTAGCCTGCCCATAGAGGCAGGGTTTGGTTCAATTGCCATCAAAGTTTGGTTGATAACATCAAGGAATTTCCAGAAAAGCTACAACTCCTGGAAAATGTCTTGAAAAGGAATTTAGTATGGCATGTGGGCTTATTGAACTCTTCAGAGAAAACGGTTTTAACACTGCAAAGAATTTTAAGCATTATGGCCTCATGGAATCCAATTAACTTATAATACACAACTGTATAATACACACTTACATGCTTCCTTTCTAATGAGACCCTATGTGACATACAATTAAGTTGTCTTACAAAAGGCATTTTCCAAAGTAACTACTTCAATAACTTGATTATAGTAACTACAAGGCACTGGCTTTTCAGACAAAACAGATGCCCACTGCTCATGGTTAGTTCTGGTCTCAGGAAGCAAAAGGCTTCAGCCTAATTGCCACTGCTGTGGTCTGTGGTGAAAGAGAGTAAGTCTTGTAAGAGCCTTGAGAGTTGAATGGGTTCCTTTCTCTCCTGTCCCACAGAGAGTGTCAGACTTCACATACTCAAGATCTTTCTTTTCATTGTGGTTAAACGAACTGAGCTAAACTGATGAAATCTCAAAATTGCATGATTTTACTCTTCTAATCTTCTATAGATTCTTCAGTTTGAATACTCTGATCTTCTCTTGGGTGATATCACAGCTAAGTGCACAGCATTTGTATTCAGGGTGACTTGATTTGTAATCCTAGCTCCACCATTTACTAGCACTGTAACCTTGAACTAGTTACTTACCATCTCCAATTTCTCATTTTCCACAGCTATAAAACCAAGATAATGACATCAAATTTGGTTGAGATTATCCAGCAATTCCACTCCTTGGGCATAGACCCACAAAACTTGAAAGCAGAGACTCAAGCAGAGACTTGTACACCAATGTTTATTGCAGCACTATTCACAGTAGCCAAAAGGTGGAAACAACCTACCCGGCCATCAACAGATGAATAGATAAACAAAATATGGTACATACACACAATGGAAGTAACAGAAACGGAGTCTTGATACATGCTAAAATATTGATGGAGCTTGAAGACACTATGCTGAATGAAGTAAGTCAATCACAAAGGGCAAATATTGTATGACCTCACCTATATAAAAAGCCAGAAAAGGCAAATGTATAGAGACCAAAGTTTATTAGTGGTTACCAGGGGCAGGAGGAAGGAGAAAAGGTGGTGTGGGGTAATGGTAGTGAAAAACTTGCATTTATTAAGGGTAGAGTTGCACAACTGATTATTGTAATTGTATCAATAAGTTGTACACCTGTAAAAAGTGGAATTGGCAAAAATTGTGAGATAGATATATTTTCAACAATGACAAAAAAAACAAACAAACAGTAGCTGCTGAGGATGCTTATGTACAACCAAATAGCTCATGGGATTTGGTCCCGTGGTTTGGATGTTTAGGATCATAGTTTCATGGGACACCCCAGTTAATTGGCCTAATAATATGTTTAGTACCTCTGTCCTACCACCTAGCTTGTTGTGTAGTGCCTAGGGTCTTAAAAGCTTGCAAGCAGCCATCCAAGGCATGACAGTTGGTTTCTGTTAGTGTAGAGCAACAGAGGAAGAAGAAGAGTCAGGATTAGGAGGAGGATATGGAATGTGTGGCTAATTGCCTCCATGAACAACTGCCTCCTTTGTCATGAGACCAGAAGAACTAGATGGTATCTAGCTACCATTACTGAACATTTGATCAAAATTTCTATAGGAGAATCCTGATCAAAAGGGGGAAACTTCAAAACAGAATTTCAAACCTTCATGGACTCTATATTTTTTGGCGCCATGGAGGCTAGATGAACTCCTGAACTATCGCCCTGGGATAATCTTTAAACCTTAAACCAAAAGTATCCCCTGAAGTCTCTTAAAACCAAACTATAGTCTAGCTTAACTAGTCAACAATGTCATCCTTGCACATTATGTTCTTTTAAGAACTGTATGGAACCAAAGTGACAACAGCAACTCAAAGGATTAGATAGGAACCTTAGGGGGCAGTGAATTTATGTTAATAGGTGAGGAACAACTCAGAAAGGAGGGTGAGTATCGTTGCACAACTCAAAGAGTGTAATCAATGTCACTAATTGTACATGTAGAAACTGTTGAACTGGTGTATGGTTTGCTGTGTATATTCTCAACAACAACAGTAACAATACCAACGGGTAGAATCTGAAAGAAATCTGATATATATATATATATATATTAATTATTGCATAATTTCTCAAAGTTCCAATTTAGGCCTGGTTCATTAGTCACTTTTTTTCTTCCTTCTTTTATAACCCAGTGGTGGGAAAATGAGGCAAAATAGTGTAGAGCATGGTCTTTAACTTTTTTATGAGAATGAACGTTCACTGTATGCTGTAGTTGTTATATGTAGGTATGTAGGCTTACTGAGTGAAATTTTTGCTTATTGTCGTATCTATGTGGTGGCTTAATGTTGCTACGATGCTTGAAGCTATGCCACCAGTATTTCAAATACCAGCAGGATCACCAATGATGGACAGGCTTCAGAAGACCTTCCAGACTAAGACAGATTAGGAAGAAAGAGCTAGTAATCTACTTCTTAAAATTAGCTGACCAAAACCCTATGGATTACAACAGAATATTGTCCGATTTAGTGCTGGAAACTGAGCCCCTAGGTTGGAAGTCACTCAAAATACACAGTGGCCACAACAGTGGAATTAAGCATACCAATGATCATGAAGACGGCACAGGACCAGGCAACATTCTGTTCCGTTGTACATGAGGTAGCCATGAGTTGGGGCTGACTGGATGGCAGCTAACAACAGTACTTAATTACCCTGACATTTGTTTTTTGTTTGTCCCTCTACTATATTAATACAGGTTTAATGAGATAGTGAACTTTGTTTGGTTCTCTTCTGTGTTTCCTGCACCTACTACACTGCCTGACATAAAATACATGTGCAATAACGATCTCTTAAGTAAATGACTGGATGAATAAAAACTGATTATGCACAAATCAATGCAGAACATAGTTACAAGCTGTGCAAATTCCAGAGAGAAAAATAGAAATCAGGTACAATATTCATTTATTGCAGATAAAGGGATAAAAGCCTTAAGGGAAACCAGATATCAGTATCATTAGTCTTAGTGGTGCTGCCGGCAGTCTTTAAACAAAAACTTCCTCCCAAAGATTTTCTTCAGAGCCAACATCACTTCTTTATTCCTAAGAGTGTATATCAGTGGATTCAGCACTGGGGTGACTGCACTGTATATGATGGCCACCATCCGGTCCTGAATCATGGTGGAAGCTGAGGCAGGACGAATGTATGTGAACCCCACAGTTCCATAGAAGAGACAAACCACCACGAAATGGGAGGCGCAAGTGGATAGAGCCTTGTGGAGTGCACTGCAGGACTGGTGCTTGAACAGAAGGAAGCCAATAATGTAAAAGTAGGAGAGAAGAGTCAGGAAGAAAGCTCCGATGGATATGCTGCCTGTGACAATGGAAAGAAGCCGTTGATTGAGTAGTGTGTTGTTGCAGGCCAATTCCAAGAGGGGCTTGACATCGCAGAAGAGATGATTAATTTTCTGAGAGTTGCAAAAGTTCAGGCGTGCAGTCATGACTGAATGCATCAGGGCATAAAAGAAGCTGGTGAGCCAGGCTACACCTACCAGCAGAGTGCACACCTGGAGGTTCATGATGACCATGTAGCGGAGTGGGTAGCAAATGGCCACAAATCGGTCAAAGGCCATAATAGCTAGTAAGATGGCCTCTGTGCTTCCCAGAAAATGAAAGAAGTGGAGCTGAGCAATGCAGCCTGAGAAGGATATGGCTTTCTGAGAAGAGAGGAGGTTTATAAGCAACTTAGGCAGTGTCACTGAAGAGTAACAAATATCCAGACAAGAAAGGTTTCCCAGAAAAAGATACATAGGAGAGTGGAGTTTGGGCTCCAAGATAATAATCACTAATACAGCTCCATTTCCAAGTAAATTTATCAGGTAAATGATGAAAAATATCACAAAGAAGAAAGGCTGTAACTCCAAAGCACTGGTCAGAACAAGTAAAAGGAACTCATTCACTGTAGTGACATTCTCCATTGTTTGGGGGAGCAAATATAACAGTAACAAGGAGTTAATTGTTCTGAAATTTTAAGTTAACACTGTGAGAGTTAAGTGAAGCAAGTTTACCATTTGAAAGCACCTAGGGATGAGTTGGCAGCGCAGTGGTTAAGTGCTTGACTATTAACTAAAAGATCGGCGCCACTCCACGGGAGAAACATGTGGCAGTCTGCTTCCATAAGATTTACAGCCGTGGAAATCCTATAGGGCAATTCTACTCTGTCCTATTTAAAAAAAAAAAAAAAAAAAAGCTATCAAGTTGGCTTCAATTGCAACAACATATCAAAGAATCCACTCGATTGCAATGGGCTTGGTTGTCTTTTGGTAGGGATGAGGTACAGTGTAAAGAATGATTAACAATGCTAGACGTAAATTTGCTTAAGACAAACTTAAGACTGACATAATGATAAATGCTGAACCGGTAAAATGATATTAGACTAACAAAAGCAGCATATTATAATAAATCAGAGAGATATAAAGAACATGTGACCATAACCTTATGTTTTACGTTAGTAGACAATTTTTTTTAATATTTAGAATTTTTAATTAATTCTTTAGCAAAAGGAATAGGTGTTCAACTTATAAAATCTGTGTTCTGGCAGACAGATCTAGCCTAGTGGAAATTTCCCCATTTCCCCTAAAATGCATAAAGCAACAGTAGATTAAAACAACAACCTGCCAACCTAAGACTTCAGCGAAACCAAGAGACACAAAAACTAACAAACTTCAAAGAATAGACAAAAAATAACAGCATAATCTAAGAGTCACAAGACTGTGCTATGGGGTGAGGTCATAGATGTAGTTGGGAAAAACCTGGAATGGTGAGAGGTCCTAACAATATGAGAACTTTAAAAACATCTAAAAAACTTTCAGCCCCAGAAAGAGAGTCCCCCACAGTGAGTGGAAGTTTCTACAGGGAAAATAAAACAACAAGGCATAGCACAAGCACTCTGGGATATAAAGCGAAAAGGCATAGTATGTGTAAAGAGAACAAAGGAAGCATTGCCATTTGTAAAAGAAAAGAATTATCCCTGTATCAACAGAAGAGGGAGCTCACGAGCTGAGGAATTAGAAAAGCTACCCTTATATTCCCCCATCCAACAACACCAAGGTTCCCTTGCTAATAATCAGTCCAGAACATCATAGTTCAATGTCAGCTCCCAATAAAATAGCTTCAAAAGTTGACAGAAATAAAGAAGAAATAGTCAAATCCACAATCATGATTGAAAAATCAGCCAAAAAGTCAGTAAGGATCTAGCAAATCTGAACAACGTGATTTATAAATTTGACAAATTAACATGTATGGAATACTGGACCTGAACAGAATTTACATTATGTTTAAGTGCACACTGAACGTTTACAAAACTAAGCATATGCTGACTATTAAAAAAAAAAAGCTACAAAATATTTCCAAAGATGAAGCCATTCAAAGAATGTGTTTTGACCACAACAGAATTAGAAAGCAATAACTAACAGGTACCCAGAAGCTTACTTAGTGTTTGAAATTAAGGAATACACACCCAAATAATTCATGGGCCAAAGCAGAAATCAAAAACAGAAATCAGAAAATATTTTGAACCGAATGACAGTGAAGATAAGACCTATCAAGGCTTTCAGCATACAGCTAAAGTGATAAACAGAGGGATAACTGTTGACCTTAAATTCATATTTAAAAAAGAAGAAATGTTGAAAATCAATAGCCTACACTTCCATTTCAAGAAGCTAATAAATAAATAAAACCAGTAATTTAAATGTAAAGAAAGTAGAAGGAAGGAAATCATAAAAATATTAATCATTTACTATTGAAATATAAAACAGATGTGCAATAAAAAAATTAAAAGATAAAAAATTAGTGTAAGTGATCGACTTCAGCAAGACTGTTAGACAGCTAAAGAAAGAGAAAAGAGACAAACTCAAATTACCAATTTAAAAAATAATATCACTATAGATCCTGTCACTGTTAAATATTATAAGATTCTTATGAACAACTTTACACCGATGAATTTGAATTCAAGTGAAATTGGAATATGTATATTGTAATATTCACGAAACCACTATAAAAATTATACGAAGAGATACAATTAAAAACACTACAAATAAATCAAGATGGAATCCTAAAAATGTTCAAGTAACCCACAGGAAGGCAATAAAAGATAAACAGAGAAATACGAACCAGAGGAAACAAACAGAAAACAAGTATTAAAGTGTCAGGCTTAAGTTCTAATGTATCAATAGTTACCTTAAATATAAATAGTCTCAACACATTGATCAAAAAACAGAGATAGCAAAGCTGATTAAAAAGAAAGCATGATGCAACTATGTATTGTTTCTAAGAAATTCACTTCAAATTTAGCAATATAGTAAGTCAAAAGTGAGAAGATTAAAAAAGATATATCATACAAATATTATTTAAAAAAAAAGCAATGCCTAAATTAATATCAAATAAAGTAGTAGATTTCAAATAAAGAAAATTACCAAGGATAAAGAAGGACTTTACACAATGATAAAATAATTAAATCACCAGGAAGACATAACAATCCTAAATGTGCATACACCAAATAACAGAGCCTCAAAATACACGCAGCAAAAACTGAGAGCTAAAAGGAGATATAACCAAATCCACAATTATTGTTGGAACCTCAACACTCTCCTCTCAGCAACTGCAAGAACTATGTCATGGAATGAATTATGTCCTCCAAAAAATACATGTGTAAATTTGGCGGGGCCATGATTCCTGGTATTGTGTGGTTTTCCTATCTGTTGTAAATCCTGCCTCTATGATGTTAATGAGGGAGGATGGGCTGCAGTTGTGTTAGTAAGGCAGGACTCAGTCTACACGATTGGACTGTATCCTGAGACAATGTCTTGAGATATAAAAGAGAGAAGTGAGCAGTGAGACAGGGGGACCTCATACCATCAAGAAAGCAGTGCTGGGAGCAGAGCGCGTCCTTTGGACCAGGGTCCCTGCGCAGAGAAGCTCCTAGTCCAGGGGAACACAGAAGAGAAGAAGGCCAACAGAGAGAAAAAGCCTTCCCCTGGAACTGACCCCCTGAATTTAGACTTTTAGCCTACTTTACTGTAAGGAAATAAACTTCTCTTTGTTAAAGCCATCCACTTGTAGTATTTCTATTATAGCAGCACTAGATAACTAAGACAAACTATTAGACAGAAAATCTGCAAGGATACAGAAGATTTGAACAACATATATAGGACATGCAGGCCATACTCACCAATATAAATCATAAAACAAATCTCACTCAATTTAAAAGAATTAAAGTCATACAGAGTGGGTTATCTAATCATAATAGAATGAAACTAGAAATCAATAAGGGAGAGACAATAGGTAAAGCTCTATGCGGAAATTAAACAACACACTTCTAAATAATCCATGGGCCAAAGAGGAAGTCTCAAAGGAATTTTTACAAATACATACAAGTGAATGAAAACGAAAATACAACATATCAAAATAGGTGGGATGCAGCTAAAGTAGTGCTGAGAGGGAAATGTACAGTACTAATGCTTACATTGGAGCCCTGGTAGCACAGTGGTTAAGAGTTAGGCTGCTCAGTAAAGAGAATGATGAAAAGGAAATCAGAAAAACAATACCATTTATAATAGACCCTAAAAAAATAAAATACTTAGGAATAAATCTAAC
>NW_004444116.1:4648848-4701794 GCF_000243295.1 Trichechus manatus latirostris
ACTATTTGTTCTGTAAACCTTTACCTGAAGTACAATAAAAAATAATTAATTAATTAATTTTTTAAAAAAAGAGGTTGCTAACAAAATGGTCAGCAGTTTGAATCCACCAGCTGCTCCTTGGAAACTATATAGGGCTGTTCTGCTCTGTCCTGTAAGGTTGCTATGAGTTAGAATCGACTGGACAACAAAGAGTTTTTGTTTTTGTTTACTTAATGATTATATTATATAAAGGAACAATCTCAACACAGTATTCTAAATTTCTGCCTCAAGAAACTAGAAAAAGAACTGCAAAATAAAACCAAAGCAAGTCGAAGGAAGGAAATAATAAAGATAGGAGCAAAACCAAAAAAAAAAAAAAAGAAAGAGAGAGAAAATCAATGAAATTATCTGGTTCTTGGGATAAAATTGATAAGTCTCTAGAAACACTGACAAAAATAAAAAGAGAGAAGTCACAAATCACTATTATGAACTATTGTTACAGATTCTCTAGTCATTAAAGGGATAAAAAGTGTATACCAGAGCCCCAGTGGTGCAGTGATTAATAGCTATGGAAATCTATGGCTACTAACCAAAAAGGTCAGCAGTTTGAATCCATCAGCCACTCCTTGGGAACTCTATGGGGCAGTTCTACTCTGTCCTATAGGGTGCTATGAGTCAAAATCAACTTGATGGCAACGAGTTTGGTTCTTGGTTTAAGGATGTATCACAAACAATTTTAGCTAATAAATTTGACAATTTAGAAGAAATCATCCACTTCCTCAAAAAACACAATCTACCAAAACTCAAACAAGAAGAAAGAGATAATCTATATAGTCCTGTGACCATTAAAGAAATTTAGTTCATAATTTAAAAGCTTCCAAAAAACAAATCTCTAGACCCAGATGGTTTCACTGGAGAACTCTGCCAAATATTTAAAGAATTAACTCCAGTTTTTCACCATCTCTCCCAGGAAAAAAAGGGGAGGGAACACTTCCTAACTCATTTTATGAGGCCATTATCACTCTGATTCTAAAACCAGACAAAAACAGTATAAAACAAGAAAACAACAGTCCAATATCTCTCACAAATATAAATGAAAAATTATCAATAAAATATTAGCAAACTGAATCCAATGTATAAAAATAAGTATACACATGACTATGTGGAAATTATTCCCAATATACAAAGCTTGTTCAACATTCGAAAATCAACAAGTGTAATCACACAGGCTAAAAAAGTAAAATCATGATCATATTAATTTACACAGAAAAATATTTGACTAAATTCAACACCCATTCATGACAAAAACTCTCAAAAATTTAGAAGTAGAGGAGAATTATAGCAATTTGATAAAAAATAATCTGCAAAAAACCTCCAGCTAATATCACGCTTAATGGAGAAAGACAATGCTTTCCCCCTCAAACCAGGAATATTCGCTCTCACCACTCTTATGCAATATAATACTGGGAGTTCTAGTCACTACAATAAGGAGGAAAAAAAGATATAAAACACATACATATCAAAAAAGGAAGAAATAAAAATGTCCCTATTTTAAGATGACATCATTGTCTACATTTTAAAAAATTCCAAAAAATATACATAAAAACTTCTAGAACTAATAAGTGACCATTCTACAAGGTTGCAGGATACAAGATAAACAAACAAAAATTAATTACATTTCTATATACTAATCACAAAAGTGTAAAACCAAAATTAAAAACATAATTCCATTTATAACTACTCAAAAAAATTGAAATACTTAGGTATAAATCTGACAATGCATGTACAGAACTTTTATGCTGGAAACTGCAAAACATTAATGAAAGAAATCAAAGAAGATTAAAATAATGGAGACATATGCCACGTTCATGAGTTGAAAGATTCAACATAGTAAAGATGTCAATTCTCTGCAAACTGACATATGGGTTTAACACAATACCTGTCAAAAATACCAGGAATCTTTTTTGTAGATATAGACAAGATTATTCTAAAATGTATATGGTAAGGAAAAGGAACTAAAATAGCTAAAAACAATTTTGAAAAAGAAATACGAAGTGGGAGAGATCATTTACCCCATCTGAAGACTTATTATATGCCTACGGTAATCAAGATTGTGTGGTATTGGCAAAAGGATAGACACGTAGATCAATACAACAGAATACAGAACTCATTAATAGGCCCACACAAATATGTCCAACTGATTTTTGATGAAGATTCAAAAGCAATTTAATGGGGAAAGGATTATCTTTTCAACAAATGGTACTAGAGCAAATGGACATATGTAATAAAAAAAGTAAATGAATGAATCAACCAGTCAATCAGCCAATGAAAAACCAACCAACCAACCAACTAACCAACCAACCTTGATCTAAACCTCATGTCTTATACAAAAATTAACTCAAAATGGATCATGGACTTAAATGTACAATGTAAAACTATAAATCTTGGGGAAAAAAAAGAAAATCTTCAGGATCTGAAAATTAGACCTCAGCATAATAAAAGTGTTTACTCTGCAAAATGTCCTGTTAAGAAAATGAAAAGATAAGCTACAGACTAATAGAAAATATTTTCAAACCATGTGACAGACAAAGGACTAGTATCTCAAAACTCAACAGTAAAAGAAAAAAAAGGTCCATCAGAAAATGGACAAATGACATGAACAGACATTTTACAGAAAAGGATATACAAATGGCAAATAAATGCATGCAAAGATGTTCAATATCATTATTCATCAAGGAAATGCAAATTATAACTACAATAAGGTTTCATACACATTTTATCAGAATGGCTAAAATAAAAAATAGTGACAACATTATGGTGAAATATAATAGTAAAATGGGAACTGCTGGTGATTTCAGTTTTTACTATTTATATGGGGGGTAAGTTTCCAGTAGCTCGTAAAACTGAACTTTTTAAATCACATGCTTTGAATTGCCTGCCGATATGCTTCCACATGCGGAAAATTATGTATTTACCGTAGTATTTATTTTATGATTTTAATAGCAAAATACTGTAAACAATCTAAATATCAAAAGTAGAACACTAGATTAACTATTACATGTATAAAATGAAATAATATGCAGCTTTAATGTACATATATATAGACATACACAAAGAGAAGTGCATAAGTCATATAGGTTAGGTAGGTAGATAGATAAGACATGGATGGATAGATGGATAGATTAGATAGATTGATAGATATAATAAATTTCAAGATGATTTGTTAAATGATAAAAGCAAGATGCAGCACAATTATTATGCTAAAATTTGTTTAAAATTTTCTTCTGTGGGTATATATTACCTCTGAATGGGTACAGAAGAAACTGGTAACAGTGATTATCTCCAGAAAGAGAAAGTGGCTAGCATGGAGACAAAGCTAGAAGGAATAATTTACTTTTAGTGTCTTTTAAATTGTATACCATGTTCATACATCGTCTATTCAAAATACAAATAAAATAATTTTATTAAGAAGTATGCACGGTGATAGCATACAAAAATGTAAATATAGTGGTAAAATAGAGCATTGGACTATCTAAATATCTTTCTTTTGGTTCTATTTATGCCATTTGTGAATGGTGAAATTTGGAGTAAGTCAAAGATTATATTTCTATAATCTTTATACATATTATACTGTTTTTATATAATTTGCCAACTATAAAGCAAAGATTATAGTTGTCTTGCTTGCTTCTCAGAATGTGAAAATCAAAAGGGATAATGAATGGTTCATCAAATTTAATGCACTGTGTCATTTATTTCTGGAGGTAGAGATTTGCATGTCTGTATACCACACTAGAATGTAAGGTCATTAAAGGTGAAAACACCCTACAGAATCTTAATCTTCATAACCCAGTTCATATGCCATGTAGAAAAATAGCAGTACGATGTAGAAAAAAAGTAATTAAATTGGCTGCTTCATCTGGCAATCCATGTACTCTCAGAAATTACTATTAGAATAAACAATTTCATATAATTAATAGTAAATATAAGATAGAGTCCAAGAAAATTTTGAACTCAATGTTGAAGGAAAGGCAAATAGTACTATCTTCAGTTGATTTTGAACTGATGACTTTAATAACATAATTGCATGTTCAACTTGTTCCAAATATAAACTTAATCTTAACTGTGTAGCTTCTAAGAAGAGCTCCACCCTAACCTATATTCTGAGTTATTGACTTGTTTATCTAATTTTACACTTGAATCTTCATTTGAATACTTCACTGAATTATAAAAGTCAACATGTCTAAACTGAACTTATCCTCCCTCCAAATGTGCTCCTTCTCCAATGTTCCTCAACTTAGTGAACAGAGCAAGAGCTATCCAGTTGTTCAAACCAGAAACCTGAGAGCTGCATTGATTTCTCCCTCACCTCTGTTCCTCATTTTAAATCAGTCGTCATATCTTATATTCCTCCTAAATATCTTTCAAATTCGCACACTGTAACAACCTTGATCCAAGCTATACCAAAAAATAAAACCAAACTCACTGCCATTGAGTCAATTCTAACTCATAGTGACCCTATAATCACTTTCAACTTAAAAGAGTCCCTTACCTAGTCACCCTACAGTTACTTCCTTCCTTGACCCCGAACCAGTCTTCATAGTGTAACCAGATGGATTGTTTAAATGCCTGTGTTATAATATAATTTCCCTACTTTAAGCACTTCAATAACTTTTACTGGACATGCTTACAAACTCTATATGATCTATCTGCAGTTTATCTTTCCAGTCTCATTTCTTCTATCCCTTGCATCTGGTCATATTGGGTATCTTTCAGTTCTTCAAATATGCCAAGCTGTTCCACTGAAAGGGTTTTTACTCATGCTGGTCGTTCCACCTGAATTACTCTTTACTTTCCCTATCCTTTAATGCAGGCAAAAACCTCTTTATCCTCTGAGTCTCAGCTTATCTCAAGCTGTTAGGTTCCATTATCACATCCCTCCATAGGACCTGGTACTTCCACTTGTATGATAATCATTGCCATCTTACCGCATCCACTTTATCCTATGTTATCCTATCCTAAAGTCTGTAGTTATTAATAATTACAACTCCCCATAATCTCAATATCAAGCATCCTAGACTCCAGCCACCACCAGCTAACCTCATAACTTGCCCTCATAGGGTTTCCTAGGTTGTAATCTTTATGGGAGCAGATCGCCAGGTCTTTTCTCCCAAGGACTGGCTGGGGGGGCTTGAACCACAGACTTTCGATTAGCAGCCCAGTGCTGAACCATTATTCTTCCTTGTTGTTGTTGTTAGGTACCGTACAGTTAGTTCCAACTCATAGCCACCCTATGTACAACAGAAAGAAACACTGCCCGGTCCTGTGCCATTCTCACAATTGTTGCTATGTTTGAGCCCATTGTTGCAGCCACTGTGTCAGTCTGTCTTGTTGACGGTCTTCCTCTTTTTCTGCTGACCCTCTACTATACCAAGCATACTATACCAAGCATGACTGATCCCTCCTGATAACATGCCCAAAGTATATGAAATGAAGTCTCACTATCCTAGCTTCTAAGGAGCATTCTGCCTGCACTTCTTCCAAGAAAGATTTGTTTGTTCCTCTGGCAGTCCATGGTATATTCAGTATTCTTTGCCAACACCATAATTCAAGGCATCAATTCTTCTTCATCACATATGAGGGGATTGAAAATACCATCAGTTAGGTCAGGCACACCTTAGTCCTCAAAGTGACATTTTCGCTTTTTAACACTTTCAAGAAGTCTTTTGCAGCAGATTTGCCCAAGGCAACACGTTGTTTGATTTCTTGACTGCTGCTTCCATGAGTGTTGATTGTGGATCCAAGTAAAATGAAATCCTTGACAACTTCAGTATTTTCTCCATTTATCATGATGTTGCTTATTGGTCCAGCTGAGAAGATTTTTGTTTTCTTTATTTTGAGGTGTAATCCATACTGAAGGCTGTGGTCTTTGATCTTCATCAGTCAGTAAGTGCTTCAAGTCCTCTTAGCTTTCAGCAAGCAAGGTTGTGCCATCTGCATCAATATGCAGGTTGTTAATGAGTCTTCCTCTAATCCTGATGCTGTGTTCTTTTTCATTACCCACCTTAAATTCCATGATGCATCTTTATAGTCTCTCTCTTGCATGCACCCTCAAACCCCTTGACTAACTTGTACTTAAGTCCTCATCTTCCACAATCCAAACCACTCTACTTATTCTTCATCTATATCTTTGTAGCTGGACATAGCTAGAGAAACACACACATGCTCACTTGTCGATCACATATTTTCCTTTCCTCTTCCACCCAAAATCTCTAACTCTTGTCTTCCATCCTCACTCTCAGTGAATGACATTGTTTGTTTCTTGAAATAGCAGAGGCAGTCAGGAGAACTTCCCCCCAATGTATTTATCCATATTTTATAACTGTGCCCATATTTTCTGCCTTCACTGCATTTACAATGGTTCAATGGTTGATACTTCTGACAAAAACTAATCCCTCCACTTGTGTGCAAGATTCCATTCCTTCTTAACTTCTCAAGAACATTGTCCCAGTTATTCACTCTTCTCTTACATCATGAATTTTCCCCTTTAACATCCTCCCACCCCCATTCCATTTCTGTACTTTCCTTTATAGCTAAATTCCATAAATGTTTGTCTACATCTACTGTTGGTGCTTCTTCACTTTCTGTGCTCTCGTAAACATACGCTAATCAAAATTTTGCCTTCACTCTTTCACCCAAATTTGTTTTATAAAAGTCATCAATAACAATCACATTGTTCAATCTAAAGATGAAGTCATAGTTTTCATTTTACTTGATCTTTCAATACCATGTGACCTTGAAATGCTTTCATTACTTGATTTCCAGGATATCACATTCTCCTGTTTTATTCTGCTGTCCCACTAACTGCTCCTTCTACGTTCTTTGTTCATTTCTCAACATCTCCCATGTCTTAATTTTTGAGTACCTAGAGCTCAGGCTTATAACTCCTCTTTTTATCTCTTTTCTAACATCTTCCCCTTGATGCTCTCAAGCAGTCTAATGGCTTTCTATACAATCTCTTCTCTGATGACTCCCAAATTCATGTCAACACTCAGAATCTATTCCTTGAATTGCTTGAAATTCTTACCCAAAGCATAGAAAACTCAACACTTGACATTTTGCACAAACCTCTGCATTCTTCTCTATCTGATAAGTGGCAATTCCATCATCTCAGGTGCTTCAGCAGAAACCATGTAGCATGCTTGACCCCACTCATTCTCTCACATTCCATTCTATTGGCTCTAGCTCCAACGTAAGTGCATTTCTTACTATCCCCTCTGCTACTCTTTTTGTCCAGGCCACCATCATCACTTATTTGTATTATTGGAATGATCTTATGTCCACTCTTGTCCGACTAACACTATTCTCACAGCAGCATCTAGTTATTCTGTTAAATATATACTCCAAGCTCTCTAATGGTTCCCATTTTATTTAGAGTGAACACTTGAAGCCAATATAATCACCTACAAAACCCTACATGATCTGGCCCCTATTTACTTTCTGTGTTGATTCTTTCTCCCTTGATGCTGTCTCTAGAACCCATTAATCACACTGCCATCTCAAGGTCTGTGCAGCAGCTCTCCATTCAGCCTAGAACACTCTTCTACTTGGTAAATCTACAAGGCTAGTTAGCACGTCTTTTAGATCTTTGCCCTAAAGCCACCTCCTCAGTGTGAACTTCCCTGATTGTCCTATATTAAATTACAAAAACAAATAAATAAAACTAAAAGCGCTTTCTGTTACCACCTCCTGCTTTGCTTTGCTGTTATCAATAGCACTTATTTTAATCTGGTATGTTGGCTTTTACATACACATATTGTCTTTTTTCTCCTACTTAAACATAAGCTCTAAAAAAAAAATTGTTTTACTCAATACTGCACCTCCAGCACCTAAAACAGTGCCTGGCACATTGTAGGTGCTCTCTCTATGTTCCCTGCATTAACTGATAGATGGATATTACCTGTTCAATGCTTGTTTATTATGAAAACTACTCTCACAAAGTCAGAGTTGTCATTTTTTAAGCATTCTAATCGATAATCTATCCACACATTCCCCTGAACGTAATGCTATACTCACAAAGGACTCTTTCACTTTTACCAGAGTACATGGCAACGTGGAAAGTGAGCACTGAATATTTGTAGATTAAATAAATGGTTTTTAGCCATATAGGGCCAGTTGTCTCAGCAATTCATTTTTGGACTAAACCACTCTCCATAACACTAATGATTCTTAATGATTAATCAGTGTTAGTGAACAGTATGTAAAATTTAAGTAAAATTTAGAAGTTATGATTGGTTAAAGAAAGTAGAAGGCTAGGAGATGCATTCCATGGATATGGACACAGAAGACATATCCTAAATAGAATTGTTGACAGTGGAGGAAAGAGAATTAATTTCAGGAATCATAAACATAATTGCAGGACATTATAACTAGTGCACACATAAAAAATTAGGGAGTATGCATGTGAAACTACATAAGTAGATACTTTACACTAGCCCATTGCTGTTGAGTCAATTCTGACTCATAGTGACCCTATAGGACAGAGTAGAACTGCCCCATAGAGTCTCCAAGGAGCTGCTGGTGAATTCGAACTGCTGATCTTTTGGTTAGAAGCCAAGCTCTTAACCACTGCGCCACCTGGCCTCCATACTTTAAATATATATATGTATTTATATATATATGAATTTTTTTCTTTCTTCTGGATAATAGCACCATGCCCCTTCCACTAAGAATTACACTACTGTAAAGTTATGTAATTTTCTAACACTGGATAAAATCTAACATGTTATCTAACACTAAAACTGGAACCTGCTATTTTATGATTATTAATTTTGACTTGCATTAAAATATTACTCAATTATTTTCTCTTCCCCTTACTTTTTTCTTGTCTTTATATCCTCTTTATCTCTTTCTAACACGTACACACACTTAAACATTTAATTACCACATACACCTACGCTTGATCACACAGAGAGCCTAACCTGAAAAAACAACAAAAAATGTTGTTGGAAAAAATGATTAGTAAATTCAAATTTTTCTAGCTAATGAATTGTGGCTTGAGCACACTTGCTGTTCCACCCTTCAGTTTCCACAGCCTGAACTCAAAGAGGTTGCCCAGTTACTCACACTCACCTATTTCAATGGTCTCAACCCCTTTCAATCAGAAAACTACTCCTCTAATATAATATCTTTTTTTTTTTTCTATTTACTCTCTGAGCTAATTTACTTTGAACTTCCCTCTCTGTATATACCTTGGAATGAATATAACATTGTGGCTCAGAAAGGATATCAAAAAATCAGGGATCAAGTGTATCTATTGTCTCCTTGAATAAAATTGTCATAGAGAGTACTTGCTGATTAAAGCCTTTTATTTTCACTTTTATTACAGACAGCTTATTTATATGGGTAAGACTGAATCTCAGCAGATCTCTTTTATTCTTACCATAGGGAAAAAATACAGGCTGAATCCCCTACGAACTTCTTCAGTGGCATCTTGGGCATTAATGTCTTGGGATTTTCTCTCCAAGGCCTTATTCACTCCATATTTCTCTTCCCGTAAGTTCAATTTATTTCCCTTCTTTGGTGTGATTATGAGGCCACTACATTGATTTTAAAGATTAGTAATCTTTGATCAGAGGCTTGTATTAGTCATGAAAAGAAAGGGGCCAAGAAAATATAAAAGAAAGAGAAGACACAGTTGTTATTCTTGGGAAGCCTAACATTTAAGGGATGCAAAATTGGTATCATTTAGAGCAAAAGAATGGAAGCCAAAACTGATTAATTATAAATGAGTTCTACACACAGAAAAAGAAAAGATTGGGGCAAATGATGGTCAAACATGGAAGACTGAACAGTAGTGATGAATATGGTTAACTTACATTCAAGGATTAAGTGGTTATGTAGACTCTAAACAGAAGCAACTTTACAGAGACTGTTGAAATAACACAAGGCATCTAAAGTCATTAATTGCACTATTATGACAAATATTCTTTCTGAATGCAAATAGAGAAAGGACATCTTTCCTGGGTTCTCTTTCAATTCATCAATAACTAATAAAATCCATTTTATGATTTGTTAGCAATGTTGCCCAAGTTTTTGTTACCAAACTGCCCTTGATAGTCAGGGTATGAGTTAAAGACAGATCAAGATAATACGTAGATTAATTGCAGGATTAGACTCAATGAAATGACTCTCAGTAAATTGGTTTGGACAAAGTAGTTTTCAAAAATTGCCCTATTCCCCTTCAAAATCCCATAAATGGGAGTTATGCTGTCAATATGGCCATGTAATTGCCTACCAGACTTACCTTCCTGCACAAAGATAAAATTTAAAAAACAAGCACAAACTGAATAGACTGCACTTGAGTTGCACTGGCCAGTAATCAAAGCCGGGTCTCTCACGTGTGGGGTAAGAATTCTACCACTGAACCACCACTGCCCTTGACACGGTTGTAAGCACTGGGAATATGTCAGTGAATAAGTCGGCTAAGATCCCTGCCTGAATGTACATTCTAGTGGGTAAAACACAAAGTAAACAAATAAATGAATAAATGAGATAGTAATAGATTCTGATAGTACTATGGAGGAAGTAAACAGCAATGTTGTACAAAGTAATTGGAGAGTGGTGTACTACTTTAGGTAGAATTGTCAGGGAAACCTTCACTTAGGAGCTGGTGATAAATGAATTCAGAGAAAATAATTTTTCTAGTTAGAGTGATGGAGGATACTTCATGGAACAGGAAGAATTTTAGGTTGATTACTGAGAAGCAGATGCAGGATGTATTAGAACAGGTTAGAGTAGAATCAGGAAAAGCCTTAGGATGTTAGAAAAATAGTCTAGAAATGAAATAAAAGCCTAAGCTAGGATGGTAGTGAGGGCAAGAGTAATGAGATGATGAAAAGCTCCATGGCAACACCAGCTTCGTGTTTGTCTTTCAATTAGTCATTTTTTTTTCATTTGTTTGTCTCCCCCTATCTCTTTTTGTGGATGACTCTAGTTCTTTTATCCCTCTAGGTCCTCTACCCTGCCCTTCATTTCTCTTGCTTTCTCCTTTGCTGTTTGTTTTCTCTCCTCTCACCCTTTTCTCTATTTTGTTCATTTTTCCTTTCATCCTTCCTAAATCATATTTTCAGCCTCACTGTTTCTTACCTGCAAACAACATAGAACAAAAATCCATGTACACACACAATGTAGAGACAGGCACATCATATAGTCAGTTATTCTCATAAACTTCAAATTAACTTTTTAAAACTTTTTATTTAGAAATAATTTCAAACAGACAGAAATGTTTCAAGAATAAGAAGAGTACAAACAATGTCCGTACACCCTTTACGTAAATTCATCTATTGTTAACATTTTGTCCTATTTGCTTTATCATTGAAATTAACTCTTAAGAGTTTTATCAGTAGTGTTCACAAGAAGTAACCAGATAATATCAGTAGGACAGATAATTTTCTAATATTATTTATACAAACACAGAAAAACAAAAGTTACATTTCAAGAGAATTGAAATTTGGAGGCTGCTGCTTTTTCTCCCACAGTTCTCAAGGCCTTTCTTATGTCCTTGTTCCTTAAAGTGTAAATAATGGGATTTAGCATGGGGGTGACAACACTATACAATACTGAGACCAGTCTGTCTTTTGACAATGAGTAAGATGAGATGGGTCGTACATATGTGAAGATGGAGCTGCCATAGTAGAGAAGGACAATGACCAGGTGGGATGCACATGTAGAAAAGGCCTTTTGCCTCCCTTCTGAAGAACGGATTTTCAAGATGGTGGAGATGATATAGACGTAGGAGAGGATGATACCCAGGAAAGGAGCCCATCCAATGAAGACCCCAACGATGAGTAGCACCAGCTCATTGACCGATGTATCCCCACAAGACAAGATCAGCAAAGGGGGAATGTCACAGAAGAAATAATTAATCTGGTTATTGCCACAGAAGGGCAAGCGAAAGATCAACACTGTGTGCACCACTGAGTTGAGAAAACCACTAATCCAGCAGGAGGCTGCCAACTGGATATACAGGGCCTTGTTCATAATAACTGAATAACTTAATGGTTTACAAATTGCAATGTAACGGTCATATGCCATTGCTGCCAGCAAAAGACACTCTACCCCCACAAAGAAAAGGAATGCAAAAAGTTGAGTTACACAGCCCCCATAGGAAATGTATTTATTCTCTGACAGGAGATGCACCATCATCTGGGGGACATTAGTGGTGGTGTAGCAGATGTCAAGAAAGGCCAAATTCCTCAGAAAAAAATACATGGGGATATGAAGTTGGGGATTAGCCAAGGTTACCAAAATAATGAAGATATTGCCTCCCAGGGTACCAAGATAGATCATAAAGAATATGGTGAAGAGTAAAAATTGCAAATTATTTAGGTTGGAGAATCCCATGATGATAAATTCGGACAGGTCTGTTTGGTTTTCTCCTTCCATGATGTTTCTTCTTGGGAAGTGAGAAAGGTGCAGCACAAATTATAGTATCCATGTGCTGCAACAGCAACAATCTACAGAACAAGAAAAGATAGCTTTTATACATAAAAGAATCACTGTCTACATCAAGATAAACACTAGAGCATATAGAATCTATGACAAATTATTGTGGTACCCACCAACCATCACATAAAAACCCCACATATTTAACATTTCCTGTAGGACACATCTCTTACAGAACATTAGCAGAAACTTTGCAAGAAAAGTAAATGTTAAAGTGTCCACATACAGCAGCTTAAGGGCTATTTATGAAAATGGGGAGTGGCAGGCCCCTCCCCTCACACCCCATTGTGTCTCAAAGATGACTGGTGAGGATCATCACCAGATAGTTTGCATAAGAGTTGTGAAGTTATTTGAGCCTCACCTTGTGATGTTTCCTTGTCCTCTCTTTAAGACTTTTTTTTTTTAAATAGTTTTGATATAACAATAAGTTATATATTAAAGACGATGGGAGAGAAAGAGAGGATGTGAAAAACAAGGTGGTACCAGAGTATGTCTTTGGAGAAATTCAGAAAATAAATGATAGTGGTGTCCTGGAACAGATTCATACAATCCATGGCTCTTAGACTTGGAAATAAAGATAACATCAAGGGAATTGGTCGTAAAAACCACTTCCCAGTAGAGAGAACACTTAAGAATAGAAAAATTAACATCTTCTATGTCCCGGGTTTGGTGATAAAACACGAGAAGTACTTGATCTCATTTTAGATTCAAACAGCCTGTCCACAGCCTGTAATCTTCCTGCTATATAGGATGGAAAACATGTCACATCTTGAATGCCAATTCTGGTCAAAGCATATGGTCACTTCCGTCAGTGTTTAGAGAAGTATGCAATGCTTGACTTGGGGTGGGGGGGAAGAGTGCAGAGAATAGAGCACATAAGTACTTTCTATTTCCCAACATTGTACAACACCATGATACTACTTCACATTCAGAGGTATGTACATCAGAGCAGATAATTTTAAAGTAAAGTTTCTCTCTCTTTAACTGGTGTAGTCACTCCAAACAGTGGTTACATGGTCAAGAAATTTGTGCTTTTTCAAAATCCTTCACTAGACTAGTTCTTAACTGTGTACTTCCCAGTTCCTCCAAAACATTTTTTTCTGCCCAGACTTCAAGAACATAGGACTGACTCAGATCAAGTTCTCTGAGTCACCGTACCTAACTATTCGTTTCTGTCAAAAATATCTATTAACTTCCTAATTATGTTAATATAAGCCATTGGTTGTAAAAGAAAACAACAAAAATTTAATGATGAATTCAGCCTGACTCAGTCTCATTGCTAGATAAACATCTCAATTATCCTCAGGGAAATGGGTCAGTAGTTACAACATTTTTATATAAACATAAAGTTCCTCTATTGTTAATGACTTTCCTCTACTTCCTAAACCACCAGGATGCTTAGAGTCACTGAAGACTAATGTTCCAGTTGCAGAGTGGTTTAGGATGGAGAAATTTTTTAAATTAAGTCTGTAGGTACAAGTTAGCATCATTTCTAAGTAATAGTTTTCCATTTTTCTTTTATAGAAACTGGCCAAGGTTCACACTTACTTTATATCCCAACTTATTTGGTTTGCATATATTTTTTCTTACCATAAAAGTAAAGTATATTAATTGTAGAATACTTGAAAAATAAGGAAAATTATGAAGAAATAAGCTAAAAATTATCCTTAATCCCACTGAGTGCTAAATTACTTCATATATCATTCCAATAATTTTTCTACACATATATACTCAAAACTGAGATAAGACTGTACAGAATTTTATGTCCTAAATAATATTGTAATATTTCTCCTGTCATTAAAATTTTCTACAATATGTTTTTTAATGGCTATGTGTAAGTCTATCACATGGATGCACCAAACTTTATAAAACCCAAGACTTGTTCCCATTATACGTGAATTCTCTAGAATTGGTAACATTGTGCTTATCAATTGAAAATTCAAAAAGAAGAGTAGAAATGCTGAGAGATTCTGCCCTCTAAACCTTTATCTCCTTCACCACCAGTCTCCATTTCCTTCCCAGCATTGAAATTTAACAAAGCCAGTGCTAACAGTGGCTGTTTATATAATCAGTAAGCATGTTTTGAGTGCCAGGCATTGTTCTTGGGGCTGAAAATTCAATGGCATATCTTGGACCATCTCTCATGAAACTTAGGGAATGGGGAATTGTAGAATCTTAGAATTTCTAATTTGGAAAGAGCCTTAAAAGTTATCTTCTACAGTCACTGAAATACCTTCTACAGTTGTTTATTAAGTGATAATCCAGCCTAAGATTGAATGCTGCATTGATGAGAGATGCAAAATCTCTAAAGGCAACCTATTCCATCTTTAGGCAAAGACAAGCGTTAGAAAATTCTTTTTATTTTACTTGTGCTCTAATTTTTATAACTGGTAGGATGGATAAACCCAGGAGGCTCTTCCACTTACTAGTTCTGTGAACACTAGCAAATTTCAGCTTCTCTACCTACTTACTAGCTATGTGACCACAAGCAAGTTATAAAACTCTTCTTCCTTACATTAAGACAGCAATATATTCCTCATAGGAAAATTCTGAGCATTAAATAGCATAATTCATATAATACTTAATGTAGTGCTTAGTACATAGTAATAACAAAAAAAGATGTTATTATTATTTTACCTATTTAATTTTAGTTCTGCCTTTGCAAACCACAGGTAAAGTTTGCTCGCTCTGCTACATAAAAGACTACTATGTGAAACTTAGATTCTCCAGAATAAACAAGTTCTCATATATTATGGATCTGATAACTTTTATGCCAATATCAATCCATTCTATCATCCAGTGGGACTTTTGCCTTTTCATTATTACAGACTGAGATATTTGTCCCTTATTAAAAGCATCCAAAACATCAGTAGAACAGATAAAGCAGATATTTTGGAAAGCCAAACATCTTTCTCCTATAGCTGAAAAAATTCACCCAAAAGGAAGGCACACAGTCCATATACACTTGGACTGCCCCAGGCACCCAGATCCTGGGCAGATATATTCATTGCCTCCCTTAGAGGAGCTCCATGTGGTCCTTAATTCCCTCTCTTCCTTACCACTCTATTCAAAGAGAATGGTTGAAGAAAATCATAAATATAAGCATTAAGATCCCCCCAAAAAAGAAGAAAAATACTTGCCTGTAGTAGAAAAGAAAGCATAGGAGTCAATGTTAAAGTTCAAATTTCCAGAACTTAGTATGAAGCTGCTTTTATGGACTCCTAGAGTGCATAAAAAGTATCATTGCCCCTTGGGTTTCTATACTGTTAGAAACACTTAATGAGGCCAGGTATCCCTAGCTGTGTGCCAACACTCTGAGAGTTAGAAAGGACACGCTGCTTCAGGGAGTTGAAATAGAAAAGTCTCAAGTGAACTTTATAATCATTCATGATTGCTTGATAAAGACCTCTCCTATACGCAGACTGGTTTGGGGAACTTTTCATTGTTTAAACTTTCCTGTTCCATCACGTCCCATTTACTACCACCACCCAACTTCCAACGACCAAAAGGAGATATAGTTATATATGTCTTTTAATAAGGAAGAAGAGAAACACTGACTTTTGTTTCAATCAGCCCAGTGTAATAAAGTCACTAGAAAATGTTAAGTCTGGAAAACAACTTAAAGACAAACTGAGACACTCATAAGTTTTGAATATTTCCAAGGTCACACAGGATGAAGGTGGAGTACTTCTTACTCTCACTCAGATATCTGGCCTAACCTCACTTCCAAAACAGAAATTTCTTCTTCATTTTACCTTATAAGTATTTGTCAATCTTTTGCGTGAAAATTCTGGACAGAACTTAAAGGACTGAATTTCGGGTTAAGAAATTTAGGTTTGTATTCTAAGCAACAGGGAATCATTTAAGAGTTTAAGTTAAAAGAGTGACGTGAGGGGGGAAGAAAAACCAAAACACTATTTCAAAATTAATCCAGGACTAGAATGAAGAAAACCAAAGACACAAGGGAAAGATTAGTCCAAAGGACTAATGGACCACAACTACCACAGCTTTCACCAGACTGAGTCCAGCACAACTAGATGGTATCTGACTGATACGACTGACTGACTCCTCTGACAGGGATCACAACAGAGGGTCCCAGATAGAGCTGGAGAAAAATGTAGAACAAAATTCTAACTCACAAAGACAGACCAGACTTACTGGCCTGACAAAGACTGGAGAAACCCCGAGAGTATGGCCCCTGGACGCCCTTTCAGCTCAGTACTGAAGTCATTCTTGAAGTGTACCCTTCAGCCAAAGATTACCAAACCCATTGCCATCAAGTCGATTCTGACTCATAGCGACCCTACAGGACAGAGTAGAATTACTCTGCAGGGGCGCCTGGTAGGTTCAAACCGCCAACCTGTTGGTTAGCATCTGTAGTTCTTAACCACTATGCCACCAGGGTTTCCAGCCAAAGATTAAACAGGCCCATAAAACAAAACAAGACTAAAGGGACACTCCAGCCCAGAGGCGAGGACTAGAAGACAGGAGGGAACAGGAAAGCTGGTAATAGGGAATCCAGTTCAAGAAGGGAGAGTATTGACATGTCATGGGGTTGGTAACCAATGTCACAAAACAATATGTACAGTAATTGTTTAATGAGAAGCCAGTTTCCTCTGTAAAACTTCATCTAAAGTACAATGAAAAAAAAAAAAAGGTTAATCCAAGAACTGTATGCAGAATTTTCTTGAAAATAAACTTTAAAGGCAAGGAAAGCTACTTGGAAGTAAATGAAATGATACAGTTGTGAAGTGAAGAGGGCTTGATTATGGGAAGAATAAAAGTGATATTGGAAATGATAAAAGTTAAGAACATTTTGAAGAAAAAAATAGGTAAGTTTTGCCATCACATTTATTTTTAGGACAAAGAGAAGAACCAAAGAAGACCTGAAGGTTAAATCTCAGGTTAAGAAACTTGGAGAATGGTGGTGCCATTCACTAAAATTTCTAAATCCAAAGGTAAAGCTGATTTTAGTAACAGAATGAGTTTTAAACAAGATTGGTTTTGAGGAGCTATCAATGCACTGAATTAAATATGATTAAATTTTAACAATGTATATAAGACACCCAGTGACTATCACATAGAAAGTGTTGTACAGCTGTTAGCTCTTATTATTAATATTGTTTTCAACTACAAGCTTCCAAAAAACATTTGAATATATTACACTGGTACTCAGAAGTTAAATAGTGATTTTACGTATTTGTGCTATTTGGAATGAAGATAATATTTGATCCATGAAACTAAAGACTGCAGAGAATGAAATAAGAAAGCCAAGAACTGAATTTTTGTTAACACCAAAATTTAAGGAACGAGAAAGAGAAACAATAAAGACAACTAAACCTCACCAGTTAGGACAAAGGTCATATAGGCAACCAAAGTTCATTTCCAGGTAACATAACTTGGAAACAAATTTACTGTGCTCTCACTCTTCTTATCTTTAATTTAGTTGTCAAATATAAGTTAACTACAAGACGACATGCTTACTTTAAAGAAGTAGCAAATTTAAATTTTTCTATGAAAAAAGTTAATTTTCTACACATTGTGTTTTATCTTTAATTTGTTGGTAAAATAGAGGCTATATCAGGTAACAGGTAAGATAAGTTGAAGTTGTGAGTAACAGATCTGAATTAATAGTAGCTTTAAAAATATAGAAATGCATTTTTCTTTTTCAAAATTCTTATGTTATTTGAATTCCACCTTAATTAAAAAAAAATGATTCTGGAGATAGGCAGTCTATGATGAGTATGAAGGCTCTACTTCATGAAATCCTCAGGGACCTAAACTCTTTCCAGCAGTTAATTCTACTACTATTCACACAGCATGCTCTTTATCTTATGGTCTAAGAAGGAACGAAAGCCCCAGCAGAATGGAAAAAGGGACAAAGAAGAAGGAAGAAGAAGAAGGGATCCAATATAAATAATGTTATAATTATCAAGATATAGCAGAAGAAATAGCAATATGGTTTTGCTGATAAAATTTCTGATTCCCTTCACCAAATATCAGCCAAAAGATGTAGAAAAAAGAGAAATTTTTCTAATATAAGCTCAATATACTCTCTAAATTGAAGGTTAGAAGTCAAAAGAGAAAGAATGTACTAATGAAGTTTTTTCACATGGCACTTAGAACATTTTGTTGTGTTACTCAAGCCAGGATAATGGAATTTACCTTGTGGACAATATTTACAATGCTACGACAAGCTTTCTTTTCTTAAAGAGTGTATTGTGAGTGCATGTGAATGTGGTATTTGCAAATATGTACGAAGAGAACTTTAGAAAATCTTGTCCTAGTGGGCCAAGATCTTAGCCATTTTCCGATCTTTCATCTAGAAGCAGATGGACTTAAAAAAAGATTACTAGTAGAATAAAGTGCCTTGGGACTCAGACTGTTCCATTTTCAATACATGATTGATATTAGTTATAATAAGAGCCTATAACAAAAAATAAGCTATTCCTTTTTCCTTATATTTTATTGTTGGTAATGAGAAGTTGTATACATGTTAATTTGTAATATTTCTATGAAAAAGTAAGTGTCCCAAAGATAAAGAAAATGTGGTAATTGAATGCCATGACTATTAGTTATTTTAGGATGTAGGAGAAAGGCAAATTACCTTGTCAGGTACAAAACAATGGTCAGTGTGGATCCACAAAACTTGATCTTGAATTAACCTATTATTTTGTCCCACCAAGCCATAATCTGGAGTTGGGGAGAATCTCAGATAGTATAGAAATATAGGAAACAAAAAAGAAAGGGATATCATCAACAGAGTTTAAGAATCCACTACAAGTAATATGCTCGTTACAGAATATTACTTTGAATATATATTTTTAAAAAATGGTCTAGTTAAATGAATCTTCAGAATGAAATATTTTTTGAAGATGTGCCCCTTCACTACTCTACTAATGCCCAATTTTAGCTCCTGACTCACTGTTACTCTTCAATGCTTTCCAGTTTCAATTTTTGGTGACTGTAGATTCTAATAACTTGGACTCCTCTCTTTCAATAATCTTGTCCCTCTCAGACTCTCTCTGACTCCTGGAGTCTGAGTTCAGGGCAACTGAAGTGCTTGGGAATTAAAAACTCCTGGAAGAAGCCCTCACTTAATGACTAATTAGAGCTGGTGACTAAATACTCCAGCTACCATGCCTCTCAAACAGGATAACCCTGAGGTGCATGTTCCATACTGCTTCTCAGCATCCCTTTACAAGATTAAGTTCCATTTGCCCACAGTGGTAACTTGCTGGAAAAGCACTCTTTTGCAGCTTCCTTCTCTTTCCCTTCTCTGCCTCACTTTCCCATTCCTCTACTGGTATTTCCTGGCATCAATTCCAATGTAACTTACTTGCACTAGAAAGCTTTGACAGGATCTGCTTTTGGGAAAATCTTAACGAAGACACACCACAAATCAGACATCATCTTTATTTATTTTTTTATTTGAATGTTGTTGTAGGTGTTGTTGAGTCAATTTGCAACTCATAGTGACCCCATGTGACAGAGCAGAACTGCCCCATAGAGTTTTCTAGGCTGTAATGTTTAAGGGTTGTTTAAAGTGGTTGGCTGCTAACTGAAAGGTCAATGGTTTGAATCCAACAGTGGCTACTTGGGAGAACGATGTGGCAGTCTGCTTCCATAGAGATTTACAGCCTTGGAAACTCAATGGGGTCACTATGAGTTAGAATTGACTCAATGGCAGTGGGTATAATGTTTAAGGGAGCAGATTGCCTGGTCTTTGTCTCACAGAGCCACTTGGTGCATTCAAACTGCCAACTTTTCAATTATCAGTCTAACAATTAACCATTGTGCCACCAGGACTTCTTACTATTTGAATAAGAAAATATTTATTTAGATTTGTCTATATTTTAGCAATTTTTCCTCTCACTCTTTCAGGCCTTTTAGAAAGATTATTTTCCTGCTTTATAGAGCACTTTAGAGTTTTTTAGTGAAAGTGTGTTAGTGGTAAACTTCACGTCTTTTTTATCCAAAAATGCCCCCGTTTTTTACCTTCATTCTTGACAGATTGCTTGGTAGATAATTCTAGACTTACAGTTATTTTCTGACAATATTTTGAGAATATTCTTACACTGACTTCTGGCTTTGATTTTTTCTTGAGAAATCTGGTGACAAACTAATTGTCATCCTTTATAGGTTGATCTACCCTTTTTCTCTTGATGCTTTTAAGATCTTCCCTTTGTCTTTGCTGTCCTAAAGTTTCCATATACTATGTCTAGGTGCTATGAGTATTTCTGCTTTGTATGTGTGCATCAAATATTTTTGTTTTCTTCACTTATAAAATACAAGATGTAAACAGGGCTACAGCATTTTCAGTTGAATGTGTGTTCATTGTATCATGTTAAGTGCAACTATGACTTTATAATTGTCTTTATTCAGAGATTATGTATAGTTTAAAGAGATGTGTACATGTGCCCAGTTGACAGGGAGTGGACTGTGATGGTTAAGATTGTGTGTCAACTTGGCTGAGCCATGATTTTCAGTGTTTATATGTGATCATCCCCATGATGGGATCTGCTGTAAGTAGCCAGTCAGTTGAAAGGGAGTTTCCTTGGGTGTGTGGCCTGCATCCAAATATAAGTGGACACTCTGGCTTTTCCTACCATAGTAGCCTTTACTCCATTTGGCAGGGATCAAATGTGAGGGTTCTGCCAGGTGCTGAGTATATCTATTCTAACTATGCATTTTGGAACTGGGGAAATCACTAAAGCATGGGTTTGGGAACCCACCGGCCCTACTGTGAGATGGATATGAGCCAAAACTTCATTAATAACCTGACCTCCATAGGCCCTCCACTCTGAGTGGTGGGCCACAGTGATGTTTTGGGTCTCCTGGAATGAGTGTCAGTTCAGAGCCAATATCCAGCAACCCCAAAAAGTCTGATTATTTCCTTTTCCCCAGTGAACAGTCATTCCTGCAAAAGGCTGTAGATCCCCTTGGGGAAGGCTGGGAGAGAGATCAACAGTATAAATTTTTGACTGTGTATTGGAGCCCTTCCTCAAGGGGACCCAACCTCCCCTTCATTCAAGGGGTTGCAGGTCTTTAAACTCATTCAAGCCTGGGAATTGACTGAGGGACCGTGACTTTCTACTCTGGTGATTTGAGTTAGACTGTTGTTCACCTGACCTAGAATTCATCCATTTGTACAAATCAAGTAAATATTTACTAGATTTCATAGATTTCCTATCTATGTCACTCCTAGGGACAACGTGACTAAGTAGCCAATGCCATAAGTCCATACGAGGCAGACTATTCTGATTACTGCTTTGACTCTGCTGTCCATTACGGTAACCATGATCACCTTGTCTACCATTACTGAACATTTTGATCAAGAGCACCAGCAGATAGATCCTGATCAAAGGAAGAAAAGTATGGAACAGAACTTCAAACTCATAGGGAAACCAGACTTACTAAATCTATTGAGACTCAGGGAATCTGCAAAATTAGTGCCCAGAAATAATCTTTAAACCTTAAACTGAAACTACCCCATGAAGCCATAGTTAAACTAAACAACAGTTAAGCCCAATTAATAAAAAATGTTTGCCTTGAGCATAGCATTCTTATAAAGAATTATCTTTATGAGTTTAATCTGACAACAGTTCATCTAAAGCATAAATGAGAACTTTAAAGGGCAGGGAACCTAAATTAATGGTGATGAAACAATATGAGGTAGAGATAGTAAGAATGGTGATACAATGTTAAGTATGTAACCAATGTTATTGAACTGTTCATGTAGAAATTAAGAATGAATGTGTGATTGTAAATATTGCCACCAAATATAAATAAAATATTTTTTTTAAAACTCCTCAGGGCATTTTTACAGAAATAGCATAAAAGTTGGACTCAATCTGCAAGATATTAAGATCTACAATAACGTCATTTTAATTAAAATGCAAGCTGTTACTAACAGAGAAAAACACAAATAAATCAACAGAACAAAATAAAGAGTGCAGGAACAGGCTGTGTGTTTATGGGCACATGGAATATTGCAGAAAAGGCATCACACATCTGACTATGGAGAGACAAAGTAGAGCCAGTTCTGACTATCTCACAGTAGATGTACATGTGAACCTAAATAGCGTATATAAAGCTGTAAATCGAATCAACAAAACAGCTACACAATTTGTGGAGCAAAATAAAAAGCACGGTCTCTTGTTCAAAAATTATTAAGAATTTCAAGGCAAAGCGTTAAATTAAGTATGGGGACTTTCTGAACATGGGACTTTGTGAATGTGTGACTACGTAAGTTGCATTCCTATGAAGCTGGCCTTGCTAATAAAAAAATTTTAAATGATATCATTGACTTGAGGAAAATAATTTCATAAACAAGACTACAGAAAGACAAAACATAAAGAGGAAAATTGCTGTTCATGACTTCATCAAAATAATGAATTTCTAGTCAACAAAGGAAACCAGGTAAAATTGAGATGGCTGACATTTTGAGAAAATGGAGACCACATGTTAGCTGTCTCTAGATCTAGACAGGATCAGTGTGAATCTTAGTTTCATGGTTTATCACAAGAAACTTGGAAATTTACTTAACTTCTCCAACTCTCATGATAAAATGGGAAGGATTTTAGTACTTTGTGGAGCTCACAATAAATGTTATTTATTTATATTTTCAGCATAAAAATAACAAGAAATTATTGATGTAATAAATACATATAGTGAACTCCTGGAAAGCAACAAGAATGGAAAGTCAATAGAAAGATGAACAAAGAAAGTTGATAACTGTTATTAGAAAGCTTTTATTTATGGCAAATCACATAGAGATACCTCTTGGAGAAGTCAGTCATGATTTTCTTACTTAAAGATACATCAAGAAGTGAGGATACTCATTGGAGACACCAGCAATTCTCCCAAACAGAGAGAAACGTGAGCTTTTGGACCCCAAAATTAAATGAAATAATTTAGTGCTATTACCAAATGTGAAGAGTCAGATTTAGAGGGAAGAAAAGGCCATACTACTTCTCTTTATTCCTCTTTCTTTGGTTTCTCCAGAATCACAATAATAAACAAACAGAATATTAAAGATAATCATCTTCCTGTTCTGATGAAAGGGACGTGAACGGTTCCCTCTTCTTAACTCTCATGGCTAATTCTCTCTACACTTTAAACTCAAGAGTATTTTCCAAGAGATCTCTAAGATGAGAAAGTGAATCCATACCTCTGTCCTAGAAAATCTGACTAAGCAAACATATTCGGCAATTGAGATTTGTGTTGCTGTCCATGATTCTGAAACTAAGGAACTAACCTAGTAAGGCAAGAGAGAATAGAAAAATTAAAAAAAAAAAAAGAAACTCAAGTTAGGAATTCCCCAAGGGTACTCCCTCATATTGCAGGTGTGGAAAAGTATCCTATTTATTCTTACAACATTTCTTCTCAGCACCTAGGGGACACTCTCCCTCAGGATTTTTATGCCTAGAGATCTGTGGTTCATAAAAAGACAGGCAGAATTTCAGAAAGGGAAAAAGAGGATTTTGAAAATGAAGAGTTTGTGCTGCAATCCCAGCATGAATTATCTCTTCAAATATTTTCCTACTTATAATCACTGGGAGTTTAAAACGGAAAAGTTTCCCTACCTGTGAATCTGAACACTATCAGGTAAGAAGATGAAATAGGAGACAGGCCGGGAAGTTGCCCATATCGTCTATTAGTGAGTGGTCTGCCTGCTTGCTAGTATTAAAGATAAATGCCCAAAGCAGACATCCTGTTTTAAGAGGGACTCCTCATTGTGGTTGTGCATTATGAAGGCACTTTACTTCCCATATTTTTACTGCCATCCTCATTCTCAGTTCATCATGCCTGGTTCTCTAGACACCCTCCAAAGCAAGTCAAAATCTCTAAATATCAAAATTGCAGTGAAAGAAACTGTTTACTATGGAGGAATCTGATTTCCAATAGTCTTTAAATGTTAGAAAAAAAATTGTCCCCCCAAATGGATCTTTGATAAAATTTGTTTTGTGGGTCTGAGAATCAAAAATGGTATTTGACATGTCATTTGTATTTTAAATAGGAACTTTTAAAATGCATTTGTATTTTAGAAAGAAAAATTTTTAAATGCAGAAAATATACATGGCTATCCAAAAAAGCTACTCTTCATGGAAGTGTAGTAGAGAATAGATAATTTCTCAAAAATTCTAACAACTTGGAGAACCTTGGAGCCCTGGTGGCGACAGTGGTTAAAAGCTCAGCTGCTAACCAAAAGGTCAGCAGTTCAAATCCACCAGCTGCTCCATGGAAACCCTATGGGGCAGTTCCACTCTGTCCTATAAGGTCACTATGGAATCTACTGGATGGCAGTGAGTTTGGATTTGGGGTTTTATAGAGAACCTAGAATACCAGGGGTTCCCAATAAGTGTTCCCTAGTGCATACACTTTTTTACTCTAGCCACCTCATTTTCTTCTGTCAGTGCTTTCTCCACCTTGAACGATTCCTGTTTCATAGGAAACGCCTCAATGCCTGCATTTCTTCAGATTTTCTTACACTTATTATTCTTCTCTCGCCTCTTATCCCTATAAAATTCCCTCACTTCCTCACTTCCTTCCTTTCAATGAGCAAGAGCTAATTCACTACATCTGGAAATGAAAGGAACAAAAAGGAAGCTATTTCACAAAAGTACCTCTGCTTTTGTCAGTGTGCCTAAAACAGATACTGTCAGGTACTTCTCAAATAATGGAGGAAAGAAGATTCAAAAGCTTCTCTGTCTCTCAGTAAATAGTCTGAATTTAGTCAAATATTAAACCTTATTACAATGAACTTATTTACAATTCCTCAAGAGTTTTAACTTTCACTGAAGAAAATACTATTATTTCAAATCTGCAAGTGAAATGAAAATTAGTGCATTCCTTTAATAGAAAACAGCAATTTTATTTGACAGAAAGAGCAAAAATAGAAAACATATTATTTGAATGAGGAGCCCTAGGAATTTCTAAGGACTTTGAAGAGAGCTGATACGCAGTAGACAGCCTCCCCGGGTGATAGAAGACAACGTGACTGCCAATGTCACATTAATGGAACTAGAGGTGAAGAAAGTGAATTTCACTTGAGGTGAAAAATCTCTTGATAACTGAAGAAAATCAAAACCAAACCCACTGCCACTCAGTCGATTCCAACTCACAGCAACCCTACAGGACAGAGGAGAACTGCCGCATAAGGATTTCCAAGGAGTGGCTGGTGGATTCCAATTGCTGTCTTTTGGTTAGTAGCCAAACGATTAACCACTGTGTCACCAGTGCCCCGTGATAACTGGAAGAGTGATGTTATTTCAGGCAAAATAAAAATAGGACTTAAGGAAAGAGATCACAAGATTTCAAAGGGGCTGAAGCCATAGATACTTAAAGGAAAGGTCAGTATTGGATGATATAAGGGAGAAACTCTCGAGCCAATTGGAGGAAGAACATTACTCGCCCAGAGATTCAGGATGTAGTAAAAGAAAAAGATCCCAGACCAAGTAGAAAATGGAAGCACTATACCATTTATCACCAAAGAAGTAATTTGTGAGAAGGAAACCCCGGTGGTACCGTAGTTAAGAGTTTGGCTGCTAACCAAAATGTTGGCAGTTCGAATCCACCAGCTGCTCCATGGAAACCCTATGGGGCAGTTCTACTCTGACCTATGCAGTAGCTATGAGTCAAAATTGACTCAATTGGCAATGGGTTTGTTTGTTTGTTTGTTTTTGGTATATGTGCTGATTAAACTGAGGTCATTCCTAAAACACAAGCCTTAATATTTTTACAAAATAAAACCTATTGCTGTTGAGTCGATTCCGACTCATAGCAAACCTATAGGATAGAGTAGAACTGACTCATAGGGTTTCCAAGGAGCTCCTGGTGGATTCCAAATGCTAACCTTTTGGTTAGCAAAGGCGCTCTTAACCACTACGCCACCAGGGCTTCATCAGCAGATATGCTGTTGCTGTTGTTAGGCGGCTATCAGTCTGAACTGACTCAATGGCAGTTTCTCCTGGTTCTGACTCATAGCCACCCTATGCACAACTGAACGCAACACAGCCAAGTCCTGTGCCATCCTCACAATTGTTGGTATTCTTGAGCCCATTGTTGCAGCCACGATGTCAATCCATCTTGTTGAGGGTCTTCCTCTTTTTTGATGACCCTCTACCTTACCAAGCATGATGTCCTTCTCCAAGGCCTGGTCCTGTGCCATCCTCACAATTGTTGCTATGCTTGAGCCCATTGTTGCAGCCACTGTGTCAATCCATCCTGATGAGGGTCTTCCTCTCTTTTGATGACCCTCTACCTTACCAAGCACGATGTCTTTCTCAAAGGCCTGGTCCCTCCTGATAACATGTTCAAAGTATGTAAAACGTAGTCTCACCATCCTTGCTTTTAAGGAGCAATCTGGTTGTACTTCTTCCAAGACAGATTTGTTCATTCTTTTGGCAGTCCATGGTATATTCAATATTCTTCACTAACACCACAATTCAAAGGCGTCAATTCTTCTTTGGTTTGCCTTATTCATTGTCCAGTATTTGCATGCATATGAGGCAACTGAAAACACCATGGTTTGGGTCAAGCACACCTTAGTCCTCAAGGTGACATCTTTGCTTTTTAATACTTTAAAGAGATCTCTTGCAGCTGATTTGCTGAATGCAATGGGTCTTTTGATTTCTTGACTGCTACTTCCATGGGTGTTGATTGTGGATCCAAGTAAAATGAAATCTTTGCTAACTTCAATCTTTTCTCCGTTTATCATGATGTTGCTTATTGGTGCAGTTGTGAGGAATTTTGTCTTCTTTATTTCAAGGCGTAATCTGTACTGAAGGCTGTGGTCTTTAATCTTCATCAGTAAGTCCTTCAAGTCCTCTTCACTTTCAGCAAGCAAGGTTGTGTCATCTGCATAATGCAGGTTGTTAATGAGTCTTCCTTCAGTCCTGATGCCCGTTCTTCTTCATATAGTCCAGCTTCTCGGATTATTTGCTCAGAATACAGATTGAATAGATACAGTGAAAGGATACAACCCTGACACACACCTTTCCTGACTTTAAACCATGCACTATCCCCTTGTTCTGTCTGAATGACTGCCTCTTGATCCATGTACAGTTTACTCATAAGCACAATTAAGTGTTCTGGAATTCCCATTCTCCACAATGTTATCATCCACACAGTCGACTGTCTTAGCATAGTCGATAGAACGCAGGTAAACATCTTTCTAGTATTCTCTGCTTTCAGCCAGGATCCATCTGACATCAGCAATGATATCTCTGGTTCCACATCCCCTTCTAAATCCGGCTTAAATTTCTGATAGTTCCCTATCGATATACTGCTGCAGCTGCTTTTGAATGATCTTCAGTAAAATTTTGCTTGCATGTGATATTAATGATAATGTTCGATAATTTCCACATTCTGTTGGATCACCTTTCTTGGGAATAGGCACAAATATGAATCTCTTCCAGTTGGTTGGCCAGGTAGCTGCCTCCAGACTTCTTGGCATAGACAAGTGAGCACTTCCAGTGCTGCATCTGTTTGTTGAAACATCTCAATTGGTATTCCATCAATTCCCGGAGCCTTGTTTATCGCCAAAGCCTTCAGTGCAGGTTGGACTTATTCCTTCAGTACCATTGGTTCCTGATCATACGTTACCTCCTGAAATGGTTGAACATCGGCCAATTCTTTTTGGTATAGTGACTCTGTGCATTCCTTCCATCTTCTTTTGATGCTTCCTCTGTCGTTTAATATTTTCCCCATAGAATCCTTCAGTATTGCAACTTGAGGCTTGAATTTTTTCTTCAGTTCTTTCAGCTTGAGAAATGCTGAGCATGTTCTTCCTTTTTGGCTTTCTATCTCCAGATCTTTGCACATGTCATCATAATTCTTTGTCTTCTCGAGCAGTCCTATGAAATCTTCTGTTCAGTTCTTTTACTTCATCATTTTTTCCTTTTGCTTTAGCTACTCTACATTCAAGAGCAAGTTTCAGAGTCTCTTCTGACATCCATTTATGTCTTTTCTTTCTCTCTCCTGTCTTTTTAATGACCTCTTGCTTTCTTCATGTATGATGCCCTTAATGTCATTCCACAACTCATCTGGTCTTCAGTCATTAGTGTTCCACCTGTCAAATCTATTCTTGAGGTATTCTCTTAATTAAAGTGAGATATACTCAAGGTTGTACTTTGGCTCTGGTGGATTTGTTTTCATTTTCTTCAGTTTCAACTTGAACTTGCATATGAGTAATTGACAGTCTGATCCGCAGTCAGCCCCTGGCCTTGTTCTGACTGATGATATTGAGCTTTTCCATCGTATCTTTCCACAGATGTAGTCAATTTGATTGTTGTGTATTCCATCTGGTGAGGTCCATGTGTATAGTCACTGTTCATGTTGGTGAAAAAGGGTATTTACAATGAAAAGTTCTTCAAAATGTAATCATGGCATCTTCAGCATCGTTTCTATCACCAAGGCCATATTTTCCAACTACTGATCCTTTTTTGTTTCCAACTTTCACATTCCAATCACCAGTAATTATCAGTGCATCCTGACTGCATCTGTGATCAATTTCAGACTGCAGAAGTTGGTAAAAATCTTCAATTTCTTAGTCTTTGGTCTTAGTGGTTGATGCACAAATTTGAATACTAGTCATATTAACTGGTCTTCCTTGTAGGCATATGGATATTATCTTATAATTGACAGTGCTGTACTTCAGGATAGATCTTGAAATGTTATTTTTGATGATGAATGCAGTGTCATTCCTCTTCAAGTTGTCATTCCCGGCATAATAGACTGTCTTAGTTGTCAAGTGCTGTTATAACAGAAATACCACAAGTAGATGGCTTTAACAAAGAGAAGTTTATTTTCTCACAGTAAAGTAGGCTAAAAGTCCAAATTCAGGGCGTCAGCTCCAGGGGAAGGGTTTCTCTCTCTGTTGGCCTTCTCATCAATCTTCCCCCAGACCAGGAGCTTCTCCACGCAGGGACCAAAGGACTTGCTCTTCTCCCGGCACTGCTTTCTTGGTGGTAGGAGGTCCCCGTCTCTCTGCTCCCTTCTCTCTTTTATATCTCAAGAGATTGCCTCAAGACACAATCCAATCTTATAGATTGAGTCCTGCTTCACTAACACCACTGCTGCCCATCCTCCCTCATTAACATCATAGAGGCAGGATTTAGGACATAAAAGAAAATCACACAACACAGGGAATCATGGCCCAGTCAAACTGATACACACATTTTTTGAGGGACATAATTCAATCCATGACAGTAGACCGTATGATTGTCTGATTCAAAATGACCAATTCCAGTCCATTTCAGTTCACTAATGCCTAGGATATCGATGTTTATGCATTCCATTTCACTTTTGACGGTTTCCAATTTTCCTAGATTCATACTTCGTACATTCCACATTCCGATTATTAATGGATATTTGCAGCTGTCTCTTCTCATTTTGAGTTGTGCCACATCAGCAAATGAAGTTCCCAAAAGCTTGACTCCATCCACGTCATTAAGGTAGACTCTACTTTGAGGAGGCAGCTTTTCCCCAGTCATATTTTGAGTGCCTTCCAACCCTAAGGGGCTCATCTTCCAGCACTATATCAGACAGCGTTCCGCTGCTATTTATAAGGTTTTCACTGGCTAATTCTTTTCAGAAGTAGACCACCAGCTTCTTCTTCCGAGTCTGTCTTAGTCTAGAAGCTCAGCTGAAACCTGTCTGCCATGGGTAACCCTGCTGGTATTTGAATACTAGTAGCATAGCTTCCAGCCTCACAGCAACACACAAGCCCCCACAGTACGACGAACTGATAAACGCGTGAGGGATCAGCAGATATAGCAGTGATAAATTTTTAAGTAAACCTCTGGCTAATAATATCTGATTAATGTGGCCTCCTTTCCTATCGCAGGAAAGGCTGCATTACGCTCCCACAGATGTGCCTCAGAAAGGGATCAGTAAGAGGATACCTCTAGCCCCGTTTACATTCTAAAATGAGGAAGTACTATTATTTTAAAGGGCTTTTTTTTTCTTTAAAGACTTTGTGGTTGTAATGAGTTCATCCCAGTCTATTTTATGTAAGTTAAAAATCTTTCAGATAGGCTTCTTACTAGGTTTAGAGATAGCAGTGTGGTGGAGTACTTTAAAAAAATCACTCTATTAAGCTGACTAAGGAACACGAAAGGGAAGTTTTATCAGAATGTAGATATTCACAGGCAAAGAAGATGAGAGGCTGACAACATGCTCTGGATCTCTGAGAGAGAAGAAATATTAATTATGAATCTAATTTTAAAAAAACAAAATAGATTGATGAAGTCATAGTCCATAACAGACATGTAGCCTTAATATTTAACAGTTTAATAGCCCAAATTCTGTAAAATGTCCGAGGTTGGGATCATGTAAAATGACTATATTCTCTTTCAAGACATTTTTGTCTTGGCAACAAAATTCTCATTGGGGATAGTGTTCCACTTATTATTTTATCTTTTCTTTTAAGTGATGCTGAATCAAACATCAGTCACTGAATTTCTCCTTCTGGGAGTGACAGACATCCAAGAACTGCAGCCTTTTCTCTTTGTGGTTTTCCTCACCATCTACTTTGTCATTGTGGCTGGGAATGGAGCTATCCTGATGATTGTCATCTCTGATCCAAGACTCCATTCACCTATGTATTTCTTCCTGGGAAACCTCTCATGTCTAGATATCTGCTACTCCACGGTGACACTGCCAAAGATGCTGGAGAACTTCCTGTCTACACACAAAGCAATTTCTTTTGTGGGATGCCTAAGCCAGCTTCATTTCTTTCACTTCCTGGGTAGCACAGAGGCCATGTTGTTGGCTGTGATGGCCTTGGACCGCTTTGTGGCTATCTGCAAACCACTTCGTTACAGTGTCATCATGAATCATCAGTGCTGTACCCAGATGGCTAGCACAGTCTCGGTCATTGGGTTTTTCTATGCCCTGCTGCACTCCATAATGACCTCTCACTTGAACTTCTGTGGTTCCAACCAAATCCATCACTTCTTCTGTGATATTAAACCATTGTTGGAGTTGGCCTGTGGGAACACTGACCTCAACCAGTGGCTGCTCAATATTGTCACAGGGACCATTGCCATGGGCCCCTTCTTTCTCACACTTCTCTCCTATTTCTACATTATCACCTATCTCATCTTCAAGACCCATTCTTGCAGCATGCTTCACAGAGCACTGTCCACCTGTGCCTCCCACTTCATGGTAGTTATTCTTCTCTATGCTCCTGTTCTCTTCACCTATATTCGTCCTACCTCAGGCAGCTCCATGGACCAGGACAGGGTGATTGCCATCATGTACACTGTGGTCACTCCAGTACTGAATCCATTGATATATACTTTGAGGAACAAGGACATGAAGAGGGCTTTAATCAGGGCAATCAGAAGGAAGCTATGACTTGAAGGATCTAGAGAACTCTTCTGAGGCATAAATAAGTAGGCAATGAGAAAGCTGAGATTTGAATTTATACTGCTTCTCAAACTGTTTACAGTATATATGAAAGTGGGGACTGAATAAAAGAAATATAAATGGTAAAGTCCAGTGTAGTAGGTTTTGATGTTGTTAGGTGCCATCGAGTCGGTTCCAACTCATAGCGGCTGAATGTACAACAGAATGAAACAATACCCAGTCCTCTGCCATCCTCACAATTGTTGTTATACTTGAGCAGGTAGGTAGGTAGCATAAAAGAAACTTAAACAAGTTTGACACTAGCTATGGAACCCTCATGAATGGGTTTTTGGTATGTTAATTGATATAATTGATTTGTTATATATTCTACTGTGTTCTTGTATGAAATCAGGTATAAAAATATGCCTATATTACCCACGTATATGGTAAATAGATAATATTTAAATTTGTTTATCTGTGTGATCCCTTTAGATTAGCACATTTTAATGTGAGCAATAAAATTATTATACTTTTATATTTTGAAATTTTTTTTAGGGCCGTGGTTACTTAATTGTTAAAGAAAATGCTAATTCACATATGAATTAAGCAGAATTCTTAAGAGGTATGTCATGATTTCTTACTCACTAAGCAGAGGTAAATCAGTAATTAAAACAAATGACCTGTAATCACTAATCAACAGAAATAAAATAGCCAATTGTTCTTCTAAAGAGGTCAGGCATCTCTATCTCCAGAGATCTTTTAAAAGTCAACCGGCCAAAAGTTAGTACTGAATGTGGGTGAAGCGTGCACAACTTGACCAAGGTAAGTGATGATACTAAAAACTACACAAGAAAAGAGACATTTTTCGTAAATACTCTAACATATACAATTTAGCAATAATAACCATAAAATATGTGTGTGGTTACATAGGTAGATACGTATGCATATATGTGTAAAGTAAGGTATATGTGTGTATATACGTGTGCACATATAGGTGTATCTGTAAGCATATGTATATATGTGTGTGTGTGCTACATATATATTCATATATATAATAAAGCACATAGGGGGCACAGTAACAGACACTTCCTAGACATAAGAAAACACCTCATGGGATTGGTTTACTGGGTTTGAAGGCTTAGGGCCATAGTCTCATGGGACAACTCAGTCAATTGGCATAGCATAGCTCATAAAGTTTAGGTTCTACATCTAGTTTGGTGAGTAGCATCTATGGTCTTAAAAGCTTGCAAGCAGCCATCTAAAATACAGCTATTGGTCTCGACTAGTCTGGAGCAAAAGTGACAGAAGGAAAACAAAGACTGAAAGAAGAAACTAGTCTACAGGACTAACAGCCTACAGGAACTACAAACTCATCAACCCTGACAACAGAAGTAGATGGTGCCCGACTACCACTACCTACTGTTATGACCAGGCACACAATAGATGGTCCTGGAGACAATGGGAGAAAACTGTAGAACAAAACTCAAATACTTAAAAAAGATCAGACTTACTGACCAGTAGATACTAGAGGAACATCTGAGACTATTGCCTTGAGAACCCTTTAAATATTGTACAGAATACACTCCTGGAGGTCATCTTTCAGCTAGACAATAGATTGGCTCATAAAATAAACAATATCACCCTCGAGTATTGTGCTCCTTTAAAATATCATCTATATGAGACCAAACGGTCAATATTTACCCTAAAGCAAAGATGAGAAGGTAAGGGGGAGGGGCAGGGAAGCTAGATTAATGGAAAGGGAACAACCAAAACAGAAATAATAAGAATGTTGACACATTGTGAAAAATGTAGCCAATGTCACTGAACAACTTGTGTAGAAATTGTTGAATGGGAACCTAATTTGCTGTGTAAAAACACAGTAAAATATTATAAAAAATAAAACTGCAAGCAGAGCCATCTGAAAAAAAAATCAACTGAATTATTAAACACAACATGATTAATGTAATTGATATCACTAAATTGTACAACCGAAAAATGCAAAATTAGCAAATGTTGTTATATATGTTTTTACAACAATAAAAAAAGAATTACTGTGAAATACAGTTAAAAGTGAGTCAGAATGAAAAAAATCTCAAGAATTCTTTCCTATGTCATTCGTGTGTTACTTTTACTTGAGCATTTGGTGATTGAAAATGATGACTTTCAACACTTTTTCTACTTTCTTGTCCTGTTTTTCTATTTTTATTCCATACCCACCCACCCCCACTTTTTTTGACAGATTGTTATAAAGTAAGGCAAGTGAAAGAGGAAGAATTCATCCAGATTTTGTTTTGTTTTCCTTTCTTGGCTTAAAACTCCCACTAAAGTGAAAACAATGAATTCCTAGCTGCTGAGGTATTTCTTGAGTTAACAGAGAAATCATCCTCCTCACTTTTAAGTACCTAGATGTGCCTGCTGCCGCTGAAAAGATTATGGGGTACCAGCATTTATAACTATTTAGAGAGACAGGCAGACAACACTACGAAAAGATATTTTGAACCAGTGAACTGACTATTCAAAGTTTTTGCATTCAGTTTTGCCAACCCAAACAATTAGTTCTGACCTCTCCCCTGTGTTTTCATCTATCTTCAACTTCACCTTCTTGGTCCTTCAATTCTGTTTTTGTTGATGAAAATAAGTGTGTGTAAAGAAGGCACCTTCCACTCTGAACTGTCACAGAGTAGCAGTAAACGCATCATTTCTGCTTGCATTTCTGTCACATGACAATCTACATGAAGACTGTGAACTACAGAGGACCACATGGAGTTCTGGTGATCTCTTGCTGCACAACAAACTAGTACCCCAAAGCTTAGTGGCTTAAAACCTTTAATTAAATTGCATGATTCTATGGGTCAGAAATTGAGAAAATCACAGCCGGGAAGGGTTGAATTTATTTAATAATATCTGGATCCGCAGCCAGGATGACTTGAACAGCTGGATATTGAATAGGTGAGAGTTAACAAGGTCTCTCTTTTTCCCTTTCTCTTTCCCTCTCTCTAGCTTCTCCATGTGGTTAGCATGTTCTTCTTCACTAGGAAAGCCTCAAAGAGCAGACTATTTCCACGGTGGCTCAGGGGCCAACAGACCAAGGCCAACCCTTCCAGCTGTCTTAAGATTACGCCCAGAACTGGGATTAACATTACTTGTACTATACTTTATTAGTCAAAGCAGTCACAGGCCAACCCAGCTTCAGAGGAAGAGGTAATAGACCCCACTTGAGTCCCTGAGTTGTACAAACACTTTAAATGTTCAGGTGCTAACAGAAATGTTGGAGGTTCAAGTCCACCCAGAGGCTACTTGGAAGAAAGGCCTGGCAAGCTACTTCTGAAAATCATCCAATGAAAACCCTAAGGATCACAACAGAAACAATCTGCAACTGATCATAAGGATGGCACAGAACCTGGAAATATTTCATTCAGTTGTGCACAGGGTCACCATGAGTCGACAGTCAACTTGACGGCAACTAACAACAACATACTAGAATCACGTTATAGTATTAATTTCCATTTCCCTAAGCACTTTTTAATATATTTATTGGCCATTTTGATATTCTTTCATGAATTGCCTACTTAAGTGTTTTACCCATTTTTCTATTGGGTTGCCTGCCTTTTTAATTAATCTAATAGAATATGAATCTAATTATAAATTCTCTGTCAGAAAACTGGATGACAAATATATTCTCTGACTCTGCTGTTTACCTTTTTATTCCCTTGATGTTGTCTTTTGATGAATAGAAAATCACGTGGATTCTTTCAACTTATTGAATCCTGAAACTTGTCCAAATTATGTTTTTAAAAGTTTAAGCGTTTAAGACCCCATCTCCGAGAGACTCCTTTAGATAACACTGATGAAGAGTGGTTTACTGATGGAAGTAGCTTTGTTGATCAAGGGGTCCGGTTAGCCGGATCCGCGGTTGTTAGTTTAACTCAGGTCATAGAAGCTAAAGGCCTCCCACCTGACACCTCAGCACAGAAGGCAGAATTAATTGCTCTTATATGAGCTCTACAGCTAGGAGAGGGAAAGTCTGTAAATATTTACACAGATTCCAGGTTCTCCTATTTAATCTTACATACACATGCTGCCATATGGAAAGAAAGAAGAATGCTTACAGCCAGAAACTCCCTTATAAAATATAAAGACCTAATACTGGAATTATTGGAAGCTGTGTACCTCCCCTAACAAGTAGCAGTCATTCACTGCAAGGAACATCAAAAGGGTGACAGCCATGCCATTCTGGGAAATAATAAGGCAGATGCAGCAGCCAAATAGGCTGCTAAGAGCCTAGAAACACAAAAGACATTATCCCTGATTCCCTATGGTCCCTTACCAGAATATCCCCAGTATTTGAGTAAGGAAAAAAGCAAAGCAGATGAAGCAGGGTTCACCTTTAACCCTAGCGGATGGCTAGTAAATGAAAAATGGGTTGTCTTCATCCCTGATTCTATGCAGTGGAAGGTAGTTAAGGGAATCCATGATGATACCCACTTTGGAAGGGATGCTCTCCTGACCCTCCTCAAACCCCACTTCTGGGGAAACAACCTGCATAAGACAGTTAAGCAAATAGTAAGAGGCTGTGAAATCTGTCAGAGAAACAATCCCCAAGCTCATCCAGTTGTTCCCCCACTAGCTAACCCGGTTCAACATAGGGGGATGTACCCGGGGGAAGACTGGCAAGTTGACTTTACACTATTACCCCCCAAAAAAAGATTTAAATACCTTTTGGTTTTTGTAGACACCTTTACTGGATAGGTACAGGCCTTTCCCACTAGAACAGAAAAGGCCACAGAAGTAGTGGAGGCCCTGTTAAAAGAAATAATCCCCAGATTTGGACTTCCTCGGTCCCTACAATCAGATAACGGCCCAGCATTCGTGGCTAAGATAACCCAAAACTTTTCTAGTGCCATGGGAATAAACTACAAGTTACACACTGCCTGGCACCCCCAGTCATCAGGAAAGGTAGAGAGAATGAACCAAACTTTAAAAAGAACATTAACAAAGCTCTGTCAGGAGACCCAAGAGTCCTGGATAAAAATGCTCCCAATCGCATTGTTGCGAGTAAGATCAGCCCCCAGGAGTAACCTAAAACTCAGCCCTTATGAGATGCTATATGGGCATCCCTTCCTGACTACAGATCTAGTTATTGACCCAGAATTAAACCAATCACTAAAGTATTTAATTAACTTGGGGCAAGTCCAAGAAGCCATCAGAAAACATGGGAATAAAGTGTTACCTGCCCCCAACGAAGGAAGCGGTCATGCCTATGAACCAGGAGATGTAGTGCTCTTAAAAACTGGGATTGAGAGCGCACCCGAGAGTCATCGCCAAAGAAAGTAGACCGGGCCCTTCCAGGTTGTCCTTATAACACCAACTGCAGTAAAGCTAAAGGGAGTCACCCAGGTACAGAACTCCCAGGTTAAACTTTATGTCCCACAGGATGCTCAGCCTGAAGAAGGCACACTTACTGGAAAACATCAATACACCTGCGAGCCCGTGGAAGACCTGAAGTTCCTGTTTAGAAGGAAAAAAGATCAGAGATAAGTAATGCCTGAACTTCCTACTCTAACAGGAACACTGTTTGCTATTCTGCTCTTGTTAATATTGCTTGCCTTTTGCCGTCAAGGAAATCCTCCCGAGGACCATTTATGCCTGTGCTAGGTATAAACCCTAACCAAAAATGGCCAGCCCCTTGCTCGTACTCCTCCTCCTCACTCCCCTTTTCGCTTTAATCAAGCAGAAGGCCCAGTGTGATGACAACTCTCTGATACAGCTGTCCGGGCTTACAGCGTGGAAGCCAACCTAACTAACTGCTGGGTCTGCTTCAAGGACCAAGAAACAGCAATAGCATCTGGCAACAGATTAAAGCCTTGTTACCTTTGCTAACTTGGTTTTTACCCCTGCTGGGACACGCTGTTACCCTTCTCCTCTTGCTTCTTTTCGGCCTATGCCTTTTTTTAAACTACTCGCCTGAGTCGTCTCATTTAGACTCCAATAGTTCCATTTAAAATTAACGGTAGTGCAGGACTTTCAGCCCCTCCCTGGTGAAGAGCCATCCCAACCATTAGATAGAGTAGGGAGAGATATCTACTCTGCTAGGCAGGCCAACAACCCGGTGTCAGCTTGAAGAAGTTACAGACGAGACCTCCGCCCCTACACCTTCGTAAAGAATTATGAGTATGAAATCTCTCAGGGGTGAATGAGATAAGGAAGGGAAAAAGGAACTGAGCCCCTAAGCAAAGGACCCTGAACTAAAAACATGTGCTTAACTAATGACACAAAACCTGTTATCTTGGAACATGCAATAATGAAAGAACAACCCACTCAGCTCTCAATGTACTTCCTTGATGTTTTTCAGAAGAACGGGCCCAATCTTGTCCCTGGAGCATGCGCAGACATCCGCAAGGTGACCGTCAGACCCGCAGCAGGAACTGAGCCAGCATCATGGGGGAACTATGCAGGCGCAGCACCCCATAATAAGTCCTGCCATCCAGTCCCAGGAGCCTTTGTTACGGGTTCCATCTTGAATTACTTCTTGCGCGCGCACCTAATCTTCATAACCCCACCTCTTTCATGAATAAAGATGATGCTTTTTCCCGCCAAAAAACCTTTGTAAGACCTAGCCAATCCTTCATTCAGGGAGACAAAGGCTAGCGTAACATTGTCCCTCTTTGTCTCTGCTCGCGAGCTGTTTTTCTCAATAAAGTTTTGTTTGTGCAGAAAAAAAAGTTTAAGAATTTAAGATAAACAAAAATTAATAGGAATTAAGTCAATTAATTACATGAGACATTTCACTTAAATATTGTGACTTCTTCAATTTCAAAGATATCAAATATATAAATTTTTCACACTATTATAAGAGCTAGCAAAATTTTAATTTTAAATTTTTTAAACTATGAAAATGATTTGAAGAATAGTTTATGCCTCTAATGTATCACCTAAGAAGCAGTTTTATAATATATATTTTACTTCAGTTAGGGGATCAAATGATACTTATTAAATTATTTCACTATAATAAAAATTCTAAAAAAAACCAGCTGCAGGCAAGTGAGTTCTGGTTGTTAAATATTCTTCATGACACCCCTGAATGAATACCTTCAGAAGTATTTACCTAAGCAATTAAATACAGGGATATAACCATCCTAAGATCAATTGTTATATTGTTCTGGTCTTGGGAGTTCCTAGAGGTCTCAAATGGTATCTATTCAAATTCCAAGTACTAGGAATGGCAGGCTTATAGTTACGCCTTCCCAGGAGATACTTTGTTTGTTTGCTTTTGTTTTTTGTTTTATTCACAGCCTAGGCTACAACAGAGGAACTTCTTTGTAATATTCTTTTGTTTATGCATAGACTTTTGTCTGTTGTACCTATCAAAAGAACAATGTGATCAATTAGGCAATAAAAGGTTTTATTGACCAGAAAAAAATGTTTGCAAGCAGGGAAAACACCTGCGGAGAAATGAGCTCATCACGTTACAATTTTGAAGAAGAGGATAGACGTTAGTTGCAGTTGGGTCATTTCTGACTCATGGTGACCCCATGTGTTGCACAGTGGAACTGCCGTATGGGGTTTTCTTGGCTGTGATCTTGGTGGAGGCAGATTGCCAGGTCTTTCTTCCATGCTGGTACTGATGGGTGGGTTTGAACCCCAAACCTTTGGGTTGGCAGTTGCAGGCACACCGTTTTCACCGCCCAGGGACCTTTGAAGAGACTCTATTGTTGTTGTTAGGCACTATCCAGTCACTTCCCACTCATAGCTACCTCACGTACAGCAGAATGAAACACTGCCCCATCCTGCACCATCTTCATAATCGTGGCTGTGTTTGAGCCCATTGTTGTGGCTGCTGTGTCAATCCATCTCTTTGAGGGTCTTCTTCTTTTTCATTGACCCTCTACTTTACCAAGCATGATGTCCTTCTCTAGGGATTGGTCCCTGCTGATAACATGTCCAAAGTATGTGAGACGGGCTCTAGCCATCCTCGCTTCTAATGAGGACTCTGGCTATACTTCTTCCAAGACAGATTTGTTCATTCTTCTGGCAGTCCATAGTACATACAATATTCTTCATCAACACCATAATTCAAAGGCATTAGTTTTTCTTCGTTCTTCCTTATTCATTGTACAGCTTTTGCATGCATATGAGGCAACTGAAAATACCATGGCTTGGGTCAGGCGCACCTTAGTCCTCGAAGTGACATCTTTGCTTTTTAACACTTGTAAGTGGTCTTTTGTGACAGATTTGCTAAGTTTTCCTCCAATCTTGATGCCAAGTTCTTCTTCATATAGTCCAACTTCTCTGATTATTTGCTCATCATACAGATTGAATAAGTATGGTAAAAGGATACAACCCTGACGCACACCTTTCCTAACTTTAAACTGTGATAATACTCTCAAATAAAACACCAAGATTCTGTGCAAGAATTCCTTAAAAAAAAAAAACTTTTTATGCCAGTGTTATGATTGCCACATCTCCAGATGCAACAGCTCAAGGCCCTTTATTATTACAGTTATTATTTTTTAAACAAAGATCAGCATCATCCCAGCCTTCTAAGGGGATTTGCTTTCCTACCAAACTGTGGAGGACAACAGGCATTGACAGAACGAGGCTCCTCTGTTGAAAAGTTCTTCTCTACAAAGAAGCAGGAAGAAGTCAAGGCTAATGGCCAAGGTCTTTGGTATCGATAGTGCCTTCTACCACCAGCTGACAATGCCTTTTAAGACAGGCATGGAAGACCTTCAGTTTTCATTCTCCAAAATCCATCCGTCTTTGTCAGCAGCCAAATTCAATTAGACAACACAAATCTTAAAGACACCACATCACAGATATTTTCTCTTGTAATTAAATCTCCTTTTAAAGTTTTTAAATGACTCTTTGAATAAACCCCAAAGGAAAAAAAAGTGGCTCAAAGTAAGTTAGTTACAATGGTAAAAAAATCAAAACAATAATCCTTGACTGTTTCATAATTTAATAAACAATTTCCAAATGGGGGAACGGAGTTTCTCTACATGAAAGAAATGAAGAAAAAGTAAAGCTCCCAAGGATTGGAGATTTCACAGAAGTTTAAATATGTTTTTCTTAATAAATACAAGTTTCCATGGTGACCAAGTACTTATTCATTACTGAGTTAACACTAAAAGTAGCTCCTGAAGATTTAGCCCTTCACGCATTTGTAGCTATGAGACCTCTTGAAATTAAAATTGAAGAAGCTTAGGAGGTGGAGCCAACATGGTGCTATAGGCCGAAGCACCACGCCATCCCTTCATAAAAACCAAAAAAATTAAGTAAAACAGAGACAAATGTCAATCCTGGAACCCTAAGCAACAAATTAAGAGATAAAGAACTCAACCAAACACTGAATGAAATAGGAAACCGACAGATAACAGAGAGCGAGGAGAGATACAGAGTGGAAGTTCCCTAGAAGCTAACGCAGCACTGATTTACCATCTTGAACTCCTCAGCCACTGAGAATGTGGACAGGGAGTACCGGAAGACAGATTCAAGGAGTTTCCAGAAGGTGACAAAGCAGCCGGTAACCAGCGATACACACTTTCCCTCCCCCCACCCTTCTTCCCCATGGTCGGCCTCCTCTGCTTCTGGGAGGGCTGTAGACGCTGAGCCTGGGAAGCGTCGGCTCCTTGCTGCTTGGATTTGCCCTGTCCACACCAGCCAGCTCCTTCAGTGCCATTTTTTTGTTCCTGTTGCTTTTTTCAGCATCTTTTGGTTTCTCCTCTCTCTCATCTACTTCCCTTTCTTTCTCTCAAACCTTGGTTCACTGTGCCATCTCCACTCTTTCTTGACAGGCCGTGAAGCACTGTTCAGCTTGGGAACTGCATCCGCGGTCTGCACCACCACTCTGATGGGATCCCTTGGGGCATTTTTTTTTCTTTTTCTTTTTTCCTTTTCATTTTTCTTTGTTTCTTGGTTTCTCCTCTCTCTCTACTTTCCTTCTTTTCCTGTCTCCTGAATACCTGGCACAGTGTGCTATCTCCACCCCTTCTAGATGGGCTGTGCAGTGCTGCTCGGCTTGCGAGTCACTTTCCCAGTCCTCACCACCACACCAGTAGTCTCCCTTGGAACATTTTTTTTCCTTTCCTCTTCTTTTCTTTTCTTGGCTTCTTGTCTCTCTCTACCTTCCTTCCTTACACTTCTCCTGAACACCTGGCACCATGTGTCATCTCTGCTCCTTGATGGGCTATGCAGTGCCGCTCAGCTGGGCACCCACTTCTGGCAGGCTCCCTTGGGGTATTTTTTTCTCTTCATTCTTTTTTACTCAGTTTCTTGTCTCTCTCTACCCTCCTTCCTTACCCTTCTCCTGAACACCAGGTGCCGTGTGTCATGTCTGTTCCTTCTTGACAGGCTATGCAGTGCTGCTCAGCTGGGGACCCACTTCCAGTGGGCTCACTTGGGACATTTTTTTTTTCATTCTTTTTTTCCCCCCCTTGGTTTATTGTCTCTACCTTCCTTCCTTTCCTTCTTTTCAACCACCTGGTATCTTTCCTTTTTCTTTTTTTTCTCGGTTTCCTGTCTCTGTCTACATTACTTCCATTCCTTTTTCCCAACCACCTAGCCCCATGTGCCTTTATCTGTCCTTTTTTTAAAAAAAATCTAGTTTCTTATCACTCTCTCCCTTCCTTCCTTTCCTTTCTTCCACTCACCTACCTGCATGTGCTGCATCTGCGCCTTCTTGATGGGCTATGCCTCACAACCTCGCTAGAAAGCCACTGGCACACAGCTTCCTCAGGTCTTCACACTCCAATGTCAGGTTCCCTCAGCACATCTTTTGGGGGCCCCTGTATCTCTGTTTTCTTTCTCTTCTTTCCCACATTCACTTAACTCCACACACCGCAGCCTCTGCCTTTCCTCCTGCCTGTCAGAACCTCACCCTGAGCATGGTACCCCTGAGCAGCACAGGCATGGTCTACAGAAACCTGCCCTGCACTGACCACCAGCCTTACCCCGTCAGCCCTAGTACGTACCAGAAACGACCCATCCCAGTCCCTCCCCTTCCTCTGGACCTGCCTTGCTGCACCATAGCTGAGAGATTGGGCCTGTCCATTGGACAAGGTGATGAGAAGTATCATGCACACAAACAACAAAGCACACCCAGCCTAACTGCTCAGACATAGCCAAATAAAACAAAAAAGATAGGACAAATTAAAAAAATATGCAATGAATAAAAGAAGAAAATAACTACTAAATGTTCTGAACACAGAAGACAATATCAAAACATATTAAAAAATAAAAAATAAAAAACAGGACAGGATGGTTCCAGTAGGCATCCAAAATAAAACACCAGATGACCTTCCAGTAGAAGAAAAGGCACTGGAACTACTTGAAAGGGAATTCAAATATCTAATGTTCAGATCTATCCAAGAGTTGAAACAAAAAGCAGACAAAAATGAGGAAAAAAATAGACAAACTCATGGAAAAGACAGACAAAACATTGGAAGAATTCAGGAAAATAATACAGGAACAAAATGTCAAAATAAATTCACAACAAGAAATCATACAAAAACAACAATTAGAATTCCAAAAGATAAAAAACAAAATTTCAGAAATAGACAAGATCATAGAAGGTTTCAGGGGCATATTTAAAACAATGGAAAACAAGATCAGCAAAATTGAAGACAAATAGGATATTACTTTGCTTGAGAAAAAATCAGAGAAAAGAACAAAGTAAAATGAAGAAACCCTGAGAATTATGTGGGATACACTCAAAAGCAAAAATTTGCAAGTCATTGTAATTCCAGAATAGGGGGAGAAAACAGAAAACACAGAGAGGATCATTGAAGAATTGTGACAGAAAATTTCCTAATATCATAAAAGATGAAAAGCTGACCATCCAAGAAGCTCAAAGAATCCCATATAAGATAGACCCCAAAAGAAAATCACCAAGGCATATCATAATCATATTTGCTAAAACCAAAGACAAACAAAGAATCCTGAGAGCAGCTCAAAAAAAACTGAAAAGTCACATACATAGAGGAAGCAATAAGACAAAGCTCTGATTACTCGGTAGAAGCCATGCTGTCAAGAAAGCAATGGCATGACATATATAAAACACTGAAAAAAATTGCCAACCAACATAATATATCCTGTACAACTCTCACTCAAATATGATGGTGAAATTAGGACACTTCCAGATAAACAGAAATTAAGGGAATATGCAAAAACTAAACCTAACTTACAAAAATAATTAAAGGGAGTCCTCTGATTAGAGAACAAACAACATCAGACCGCAGGCTGAATCCAGGATACCAGACCACATCAGCCAAATACCAATCTAGGTAATAAAATCTCAAGGCTTATTCAAAACTAAAAGATTTACAACAGGGAACCAGAGGTGTTCATCTATAAATGACAACAACCTCAGAATGATAATAGATGGAATAATGGTGCAGGTATAGAACTTTCAAATGGAGAAGAAGGCAAGGTGATGGCAAGTAATAGAAGACTGGCTCAATGTTAGGAAGATAAGGGTAAATTTCAAGGTAACCACGAAGAAAGTTAACAAACCTACTCATCAAAATAAAGAAGAAAAACATAAAGTCTCAGTAAACACAAAATCTACAAAAATGAAAGAAAATTCCACAAATTCAGCACAGGAGAGTAAGAGGAACAAAGAAAATAACAGCACCACAAAAAAAAGTACTACAAAATGACAGCTATAAACTCACAACTATCAATAATTACACTGAATGTAAATGGCCTAAATGCACCCACAAAGAGACAGAGAGTGACAGAATGAATAAAAAAAAACAGTATCCATCAACATGCTCTCTACAAAAGACACACCTTAGAACAAAAACACAAATTTATTAAAAATCAAACGATGGAAAAAAAATATCAAGCAAACAGCTACCAAAAAAGAGCAGGAGCAGTAATACTAATCTCAGATAAAATAGGCTTTAAAACAAAATCCACCATAAAAGACAAAGAAGGGTATTATATAATGATTAAAGGGACAATTCATCATGAAGACATAACCATAATAAATATCTACACTCACAATGACAGGACTCAAAAATGACATATAACAAACCCTAATAACACTGAAAAGAGAAATTGACAGTTCCACAATAATAGTAGGAGACTTTAACACACCACTCTCAGTAAAGGACAGAACATCTTGAAAGAAACTCAACAAAGATACAAAAGATCTAAAGGGCACAATCAGCCAATTTGACCTCATAGGCATATATAGACCACTCCACCCAACACCTACAAAGTACACATTATTTTCCAATGCACATGGAACTTTCTCCAAAATAGACCATATCTTAGGTCACAAAGCAACCCTCAACAAAAACCAAAACATTGAGATAATACAAACTATCTTCTCTGACCACACCACCATCAAAGTAGAAATTAACAACAGAAAGAGCAAGGAAAAATAATCAAATACATGGAAACTGAATCCTACCTTGCTTAAAAACCACTGGGGAATAGAAGAAATCAAAGATGGAATTAAAAATTTCCTAGAATCAAACAAGAATGAAAATACTTCATACCAAAATCTTTGGGACGCAGCAAAGGCAGTCCTCAGAGGACTGCTTATAGCAGTAGATGCACACATCAAAAAAGAAGAAAGGGACAAAATCAAAACGTTCACTATACAACTCGAACAAATAGAAAGAGAACAGCAAAAGAAGCCCACAGCCACCAGAAGAAAGGAAATAATAAACATCAGAACAGAAATAAATGAAATAGAGAATAGAAAAACAATAGAAAGAATCAACAAAACCAAAAGTTGGTTCTTTGAAAGAATCAACAAGATTGATAAACAATTGGCCAAACTGACAAAAGAAAAACAGGAGAGGACACAAATAATCCAAATAAGAAATGAAATGGTAGACATCACACCAGACCCAACTGAAATAAAAGGATCATAACAGAGTACTATGAAAAACTATACTCCAACAAATTTGAAAACCTAGAGGAAATGGAGAAATTTCTAGAAACATACTGCCTACCCAAACTAACACAAAATGATGTTGAAAATCTTAACAGACCCATAACGAGAGAAGAGATTGAAAAAGTAATTTAAAAAACTCCAAACAAAAGACAGCCCTGGCCTCTGGCCTTACACCAGTACTACTCAAAATATTTCAGAACATAGAAAAGAAAGGGATACTTCCAAATTCATTCAATGAAACCAGCATAACCCTGATACCAAAACCAGGCAAAGACACCACAAAAAAATAAAATTACAGATCAATATCTGCCATGAATATAGATGCAAAAATTCTCAACTCAATTCTAGCCTATAGAATGCAGCATTGTATCAAAATATAATACACCGCAATCAACTGGGATTCATACCAGGTATGGAAGGATGGTTCAACATTTAGAAAATCAATCAACATAATCCACCACATAATAAAATTAAAAAATCACATGATCATCTCAATAGATGCAGAAAAGATATTTGACAAAGTCCAACACCCATTCCTTATAAAAACTCTCAATAAAATAGGTATAGAAGGGAAACTCCTCAACATGATAAAGGGCATCTATACAAAACCAACAGCCAACATCAATCTTAATGGAGAGAGGCTGAAAATATTCCCCTTTAGAACAGGAAAAAGACAAGAATGCCCTTTATCACCACTCCTATTTACATTGTGCAAGAAGTCCTAGCTACAGCAATATGGCAAGCAAAAGAAATAAAGGGCATTCAAACTAGCAATTAAGAAGTAAAATTGTTTTTATTTGTGGATGATATGATACTATGCATAGAAAACCCAAAAGACTCCAGGAAAAACTACTAGAACCAATAGAAAGAGTCAGCAGAGTAGCAGGATAGAAGATAAACATACAAAAATCAGTTGGATTCCTATACACCAATAAAAAGAACAATGACAAGAAAATCAGGAAAACAATACCATTTATAATAGCCCCTAAAAAATAAAATACTTAGTAATAAATCTAATCAGGGATGTAAAAGACCTACACAAAGAAAACTACAAAACACTACCGCAAGAAACCAAAAGAGATCTACATAAATGAAAAAACATACCACGCTCACGGATAAGTAGACTAAAACATTGTGAAAATGTCAATTCTACCCAAAGCAATCTACAAATATAGTGCAATCCCAATCTAAATACCATTCTTTAAAGAGATGGAAAAATTAATCATTAAGTTTATATGGAACGGGAAGAGAGCCCAGATAAGTAATGCACTATTGAAGAAGAAGAAGAAAGTAGGAGGACTCGCACTGCTTGACCTCAGAACCTACTATACAGCTTCGGTAGTCAAAACAGCCTGATACTAGTCCAATAACAGATACATTGACTAATGGAATAGAATTGAGAACCTGAGAACCCAGAGGTAAATCCGTCCACCTATGGTCACCTGATCTTTGACGAGGGCCCAAAATTCATCAAATGGTGAAAAGACCATCTTTTTAACAAATGGTGCTGGCAAAATTGGATGTCCATCTGCAAAAAAATGAAACAGGACCCATACCTCACATCATACACAAAAACTAATTCAAAATGGATCAAAAACCTAAATATAAAATCAGTAACTGTAAACCTTATAGAAGAAAAAATAGGATCAATGCTAGAGGCCTTAATACACGGCATTCACAGGATATAAACCATAACCAATGACACACAAACTCCAGAAGACAAGCTAGATAACTGGGATCTTCTAAAAATTAAACACACTCATCAAAAGACTTCACCAAAAGAGTAAAAGGAGAACCTACAGACTGGGAAAGAATTTTGGCTATTACAAAGCCGACAATGTTCTTATCTCTAAAATCTACAGGAAAATCCAACACCTCTGCAAAAAAAGACAATACAATTAAAACATGGGCAAACGAAATGAACAAACTCTTCACCAAAGAAGACATTCAGGCAGCTAATGGACACATGAGGAAGAGCTCCCGATCACTAGCTGTTATAAAATGCAAATCAAAACCACAATGAGATACCATCTCACCCCGGCATTACTGGCACGAACAAAAAATAACAAATGTTGGAGAGGTTGAGGGGAGATTGGAAGCCTAATGCACTGCTGGTGGGAATGCAAAATAGTACAACCATTTTGGAAAATGATATGGTGCTTCCTTAGAAAGCTAGAAATAGAAATACCTTATGATCCAGCAATTCCACTCCTGGGAATATATCCTGGAGAAATAACAGCCATCACACGAATAGACATATGGACACTCTTGTTCATTGCAGCATTGTTCACAATAGCAAAAAGATGGCAACAACCTAGATGCCCATCAACAGATGAATGAAGAAACAAACTATAGTACATAGGCACAATAGAGTACTATGAATGATAAAGAACAATGATGAATCTGCAAAGCATCTCACAACAGGGATGAATCTGAAGGGCATTATGCTGAGTGAAATAAGTCAATTACAAAAGGACAAATACTGTATGAGACCACTACTATAAAAACTCATGAAAAAGTTTACACACAAAAAGAAACAATCTTTGATGGTTACGAGGGAGGAGAGGGATGGGGATGGAAAATCACTAAATAGACAATAGATAAGTGTTAACTTTGGTGAAGGGTAAGACAGTATACCGTACTGGAGAAGTCAGCACAACTTGTCTAAGGCAAGGTCATGGAAGCTCCATAGACACTTTCAAACTCCCTGAGGGACCAAATAACTGGGCTGAGGGCTGTGAGGACCATGATCTTGGGGAACATCTAGCTAAATTGGCATAACATAATTTATAAAGAAAATGTTCTACGTTCTACTTTGGTGAGTAGCGTCTGGTGTCCTAAAAGCTTGTTAGCAGCCATCTAAGTACTCCACTGGTCTCATCCCATCAGGAGCAAGGAGAATGATTAAAACCAAAGGCACAAGGGAATGGTTAGTCCAAATGACTGATGGAGCACAAGTACTGCCACCTCCAACAGACTGAGTTCAGCACAGCTAGATGTTACCCAGCTACCACCACTGACTGCTCTGACAGAGATCACAATAGAGGATCCAGGACAGAGCCGGAGAAAAATGTAGAACAAAATTCTAACTCAAAAGAAAAAAAACAAAAAAAAAAGAACAGACTTACTGGTCTGACAGAGACTGGGGAAACCCCTAGTGTATGCCCCCCACCCCCACCCGACACCCTTTTAGCTCAGTAATGAAGTCACTCCTGAGATTCACCCTTCAGCCGAAAATTAGACATACCCATGAAATAAAAACAGCCCAGTGGCAAGGACTAGAAGGCAGGAGGGGACAGGAAAGCTGGTAATAGGGAACCCAAGGTTGAGAAGGGGAGAGTGCTGACATGTCGTAGGGTTGGTAACAAATACCACAAAACAATATGTGTACTAATTGTTTTATGAGAAGCTAGTTTGTTCTGTAAACCTTCATCGAAACTACAATAAAAAAATTGAAGAAGCTTACAGTCTTTTTCATTAAATCAGAGGATAATGGGTTTACTATCGACTACCCTTTTCTACTAGAAAGACAAATTTACAATGCTCCAGAGCAGCTTCTAGTAAAAGAAATAAGTCAAAGCTTTTGAAGTTTGGGTCAGCCTTTTTTACGGTTATTTTTGGATTCCTGAGTAAGAAAAAACCCTTAAAATCAAAGTAAGTCTGTTATTAATTTTTTATAAAACAGAGTACATTCCAAGGGAGCCCTCAAAATGAGACAGTAAATCCATACCTCTGTCCTAGGAAATAAAAGGAAATTTGACTAAGGAAACTTACAGGCAATTGATACTTGGTTCATTGTCTATGATCCTGAAACTCAGGAACTAACGTAGCAACATAAGAGAATAGGAAGAATTTTTTTTTTTTAATGGAACTCAAGATAGAAATTCCCCAAGGTTACTTCTTCATATTGCTGGTGTGGAAAAGTATCCTGTTTATTCTTACAACAATTCTTCTCATTTCCTAGGGGACACTCTCTCCCAGGACTTTTACACCTAGAGATCTGTGGCTAATAAAACAGCAGGCAGAATTTCAGGAAGAGAAAAAGAGGATTTTGAAGATGAAGAGCTTATGCTGCAATCCAGCATGAATTCTCACTTCGAATATTTTTCTATCTGTAATCACTTGACTGTACACCTGAAAAGAGAAAAATTTTCTTACCTACAAATCTGAAAACTCTATCAGGTAAGAGAATGAAATAGGAGACAGGCTGCTAAATTGTCAATATTTCCTATATTTTAGTGACAGATCTGTGCTTGCTAGTATTAAAGATAAATGCCTAGCATTTGAAAACAGATGTCCTATTTCATAAATGAATTGTGGTTGTGGATTATGAAGGCACTTTAATGCCCGCATTTTTGTTACTATTCTCATTCTCAGTTCAACATGCCTGGTTCTCTAGACATCCTCCAAAGCCAGTCAGTCATCTATAAATGTTAAAATTTCAGTGAAAGAAATCATTTCGAACACAGGAGTCTGATTTCTATTTTTTTTTTCCCAAAGATAGGAAGAGTTTTATTTCCCCAAACACATTTTTATGCAATACTGTTTTGTGGGTCAGAAAATCAAAAATGATATTTGGTATATCATCTGTATTTTAAACAACAATGGTCAGATTTTTAAAATACACAAAATATACATGGCCATCAAAAACAGTTACACTGAATGGTTTGAAGGAAGCCCGTCATGAAGGTGCTGTAGAGATTAGAAAATTTCTCAAAATTGCTTCCACATATTAAAAACCTAGAACCACATGGTTTCCCTTAAAGTATTCCCTAATTCATTCATGTTTTCACTCTTACTCATCTCAAATCATTTTTACCTACTGTCAGTGGTTTCTCCAACCTTGAATGATTCCCCTTTTATAGGAAACTACTCAATCCCCATCTTTATTACAGTTCTTAAACTTCTCTCAATGCCTCCTATTCCTATAAATTTCCATCACATCCTTGCTTCTTCCCTCTCAGTAAAGGAAAGTTTATCCATGCCATCTAAAAATGAAAGGAACAAAGAGGAAGTTATTTCACAAAAGTATGTCTGCTGTTGTCAGTGTACCTAAAGAAGATAGGTTAAGTGCTGGACTACTAACCAAAAGGTTGGTGGTTTAAACCCACCCAGAGGCAACTTGGAATTAAAGCCTAGTGATCTACTTCCAAACAGAGGCATAGTAAGGGTAACAAGCACCCAGGGGCAATCTCTAAGTTGCACCCTTCCCAATTTCAAGCTGCACAGACGTTGTTAGCTGTGACATGGTAGCAGAATGACTTCCCCCCTTTTGTCCAGCTGCCTCAGTCAAGCACCTTTCATATTTGTGGCACCTCAGATGTCATTCCACGCATCGTCTGGCACCCTCTTGGACATGCACCTGGGGGCAAGTGCACCCCTCAGACTCCCCTCACTTGCTAGGCCTCTGCTTCCAAAAGGTCACAGTTTTGAAAACCCTATGGAGCAGATCCACTCTGCATATACAAGGAAGCCATTAGTTGGAATCAACTAATGGCAACTAACAACAACAACTTTTCAAATAATGGAAGAAAAAAAGATTCAAAAGATTGGCTGCCTCTCAGTAAACAGTCTGAATTTAGTCAAATATTAAACCTTCTTATAATTAACTTATTTACAATTTTATCAAGTGTTTTAACATTCACTGAAGAAAAAACTATTATTTCAATTCTGCAAATGAAATGAAAATTAATATTCTTTCTTTATTAGAAAACAGAAATTTTAGTTGATGGAAATGGCAAAAAAAAAAAACATGTTTTTTGAATGAGAAGAACTGGAAATTTGTGGGGGCTTTGGAGAGAGCTGATATGCAGAGATAGCCTTTTGGGGTGAGGGAAGGCAATGTGACTGCCAGTGTCAGATTAACGGAGCTAGACGTGAACATGATGAATTTCACTTGAGGCTAGATGTTCCTTAATAGCTAAAGAGTGATGTCATTGCAGGCAAGATAAAGATAGGACTTGAGGAAACAGATCACAAGAGAAGACAGGACTTCAAGGAGACTGAAGCCATAGATACTTCAAGGAGAGTTCCCCATGGGGTGATCTAAGGGAGGAACTGATGAGCCCACTGGAGGAAGAACTTTACTTACCCAGGGGTTCAGGGATATGATAAAGAAAAAAGAGTCCCAGAGCAACTAGAAAATGGAAAATTTATCACCAAAGACGTAACTTAAGAATTCTACTTTGAGAAAATATTAAGGCTCACATTATAGGAATAAACTAAGCTTATCAGCACATGTATCAATGATAACATTTCAAATAAACCTCAGGCTAAGAATATCTGATTAATGTGGACTCTTTTCCTATACTCGATAAGGCTTCATTACCCTCCTATGGATGTGGCTCAGAAAGGGATCAGTGAGGAGATACCTCTAGGCCAATTTATATTCTAAGATGAGGGAAAGCTATTACTACTATTTTAAGGGGCTTTTGTTTATTTCTTTAAAGACTTTGTGGTCTTTAAAGAGCTTAGTGACTTCTTCCCTATTTATTTTCATTAGGCTAAAATCTTCCACGTGGCTTCATAGCAAGTTTAGAGATAGCAGTGTGGTGGACTACTTCAAATTTGTACTCTATTAGAGCTGACTTAGGAAGATGAAAGGAAAGTTGTATCACAATATAGATGTTCACAGGCAGAGAAAACGGGAGGCTGATAATATGCTCTAGATCTCTGAGAGAAAATAAAACACTAATGATAAATCAAATAAAGAAAAAATAACATTGACTAAGTCAGACAAAGAACAGACATGTAGCATTAATATTTTACAGATTGATGACTGACATTCTATAAAACCTCTGAGTTTGGGATCATGTAAAAACAACTATAAAAACAAAACCAGTTGCTATCAAGTAGATTTTGATTCATGGCAACTCCATGTATTACACAGGAGAGCCGTGCTCCATAGGATTTTCTTTGCTGTAATCTTTACAGAAGCAGATCACTAGGCTTTTTACTACAGAGTCACTGAGTAGGCTCAAATAGCCAACTTTTCTGTTAATAGTGGAGCGCAAACCATTTGCATCACCTAAGATCCTTCAAAAAAACTACGTTCTCACTCAAGACATTTTGTCTTGACGAGAAAATCCTGGTCTGGGAGGATTCTGACTCTCGTTAGAGATAGTGCTCCATATATTATTTTGTCTTCTCTTTTAAGTGATGCTGAATCAAACCTCAGTCACTGAATTTCTCCTCCTGG
>NW_004444116.1:4701894-4719986 GCF_000243295.1 Trichechus manatus latirostris
ACACTGCCAAAGATGCTGGAGAACTTCCTGTCTACACACAAAGCAATTTCTTTTGTGGGATGCCTAAGCCAGCTTCATTTCTTTCACTTCCTGGGCAGCACAGAGGCCATGTTGTTGGCTGTAATGGCCTTGGACCGCTTTGTGGCTATCTGCAAACCACTTCGTTACACTGTCATCATGAATCATCAGCGCTGTACCCAGATGGCTAGCACAGTCTGGGTCATTGGGTTTTTCCATGCCCTGCTGCACTCCATAATGACCTCTCACTTGAACTTCTGTGGTTCCAACCAAATCCATCACTTCTTCTGTGATATTAAACCTTTGCTGGAGTTGGCCTGTGGGAACATTGAGCTCAACCAGTGGCTGCTCAATACCATCACAGGGACCATTGCCATGGGCCCTTTCTTTCTCATACTTCTCTCCTATTTCTACATTCTCATCTATCTTGTCTTCAAGACCCTTTCATGCAGCATGCTTCACAGAGCACTGTCCACGTGTGCCTCCCACTTCATGGTAGTTATTCTTTTCTATGTGCCTGGTGTCTTCATCTATATTCGACCTGCCTCAGACAGCTCCATGGAGCAGGACCGAGTCATTGCCATCATGTACACTGTGGTCACTCCTGTACTAAATCCACTGATCTATACTTTGAGGAACAAGGAAATAAAGAGGGCCTTGATCAAGATGATCAGAAGGAAGCTATGACTTGAAGGATCTAGAGAACTTTTCTGAGGCATAAATAAGTAGTCAATGAAAAAGTTGAGATTTGAATTTATACTACTTCGCAAATTGTTTAGACTATGTATGAAAGTGGAAACTAAATAAAAGAACTATAAACGGTAAAGTCCAGTCTAGCAGGTTTTGTTGTTGTTAGGTGTCATCAAGTTGATTCCGACACATAACGGCCCTATGTACAACAGAATGAAGCACTACCTGGTCTTGTGCCATCCTCAAATTGTTGTTACATTAAGCAGGTAGGTCGGTAGCATAAAAGAAACTTAAACAAGTTGGACACTAGCCATGGAACCCTCATGCTAAATGGGTTTTTAGCATATTAATTGAGATAATTGATTTGTTATATATTCTACTGTATTCATGTATGAAATCAGGTATAGAAACATGCCTATATTACCCATGTATATGGTAAATAGATAATATTTAAGTTTGTTTATCTGTGTGATCCCTTTAGGTTAGCACATTTTAATGTGAGCAATAACATTATTAGACTTCTAAATTTTGAAGATTTTTTTCAGGGCCATGGTTACTTAATTGTCAAAGCAAACGCTAACTCACATATGAACTAAGGAGAATTCTTAAGAGGTATGTCACGATTTCTTGTTCACCAAGCAGAGGCAAATCAGTAATTAAAACAAATAAACTGTAATCACTGATCAACAGAAATATAATAACCAGTTGTTCTTCTAAAGAGGTCTGGAATCTCTATCTTCGGAGATCTTTCAAAAGTCTACGGGCTGAAAGGCAATACTGAATATGGGTGAAGTGCGTGCAACTTGACCAAGGTAAGTGATGGTAGTAAAAACTACAAAAGGAAAAGGACATTTTTGGTAAATGCTATAACATATACAATTTTGCAATAATAACTAAAAAATAGTGTGTGGTTACATAGGTATATATGTATGCATATATATGTAAACTAAGGTATACACGTGTATATACATGTGCACATAGAGGTGTATCTGCGGGCATATATGTATTTATATAGTGTGCTCCATATATATTTACATTTAAAATAAAGCACATAGGAGGTACAGTAACAGATACTTTCTAGACATGACAAAACACCTCGTGGGATTGGTTTACTGGGTTTGGAGGCCTAGGACTATAGTCTCATGGGACAACTCAGTCAAATGGCATAGCACAGTTCATAAAGTTTAGGTTTTACATCTAGTTTCGTCAGTAGCACCTATGCTCTTAAAAGCTTGCAAGTAGCTGTCTAAAATACAACTATTGGTCTCAACTATTGTGGAGCAAAAGAGAAAGAAGAAAACAAAGACTCAAAGAAGAAATTAATCTACAAGACTAATAGCCTACACGAACCACAGCCTTGTCTATCCTGAGAACAGAACTAGATGCTGCCCAACTGCCGCTACCGACCATTCTGATCAGGAACACAGTAGATGGTCCTGGAGAGAATAGGAGAAAAATGTAGAACAAAACTCAAATGCTTAAAAAAGTTGAGACTTACCGACCAGTAGATACTAGAGGAACACCTGAGACTATTGCCTTGAGAAACCCTTTAAATTCTGTACTTTATTTCTTCCGGAGGTCATCTTTCAGCTAGATAACAGATTGGCTCATAAAAAAACAATAACACCGATGAGTATTGTGTGCCTTTAAAAAATCATCTAAATGAGACCAAATGGTCAACATTTACCCTAAAGCAAAGATGAGAAGGTAAGGGGGAGGGCAGGGAAACTAGATTAATCGAAAGGGAACAACCAGAACGGAACTAGTAAGAATGTTGACACATTGTGAAAAATGTAACCAATGTCACAGAATGACTTGTGCAGACATTGTTGAAAGGGAACCTAATTTACTGTGTAAAAACACAACAAAATATTATAAAAAATAAAACTGCAAGCAGGGTCAACTCAAAAAAAATCAACTGACTGAATTATTGAGCACAACATGATTTATGTAATTGATATCACTAAATTGTACAACTGAAAAATGCAAAATGGGCAAATGTTGTGTTAGCTATATTTTTACAACAATAAAAAAAAGAATTACTGTGAAATACAGTTAAAAGTGGAGTCCAGTTGAAAAAGATCTCAACAATCCTTTCCTATGTCATTCGTGTGTTACTTTCCCTTCAGCGTTTGGTGATTGAAAATGACTTTCAATAATTTTTCCTCTTTCTTGTCTTGTTTTTCTGTTTCCATCCCCTTCCACTCCCCCCCCCCTTTTTTTTGACAGATTATTATAATGTAAGGCAGGTGAAAGAGTAAGAATTCATCCAAATTTTGTTTTCTTTTCTTTCTTGGCCCAAAACTCCCACTAAAGTGAAAACAATGAAGTCCTAGTTGCTGAGGTATTTCTTGAGTTAATAGACAAATTATATTCCTCATATTCTAAGTACCTAGACATGCCTACTGTCCCTGAAAGAGTGGTGGGGTGTCAGCATTTCTAACTATTTAGAGAGACATACAGACAACACGATGAAAAGATATTTGGAACCAGTGAACTGACTATTCAAAATCTTTGCATTCACTTTTGTAAACCCAACAAGTTAGTTCTGACCTCTCTCCTGTGTTCTTTTCTATCTTCAACTTTGCCTTCTTTGGTCCTTCTATTCTATTTTTGTTGATGAGAATAAGTGTGTGTAAAGAAGTCACCATCCACTCTGAACTGTCACAGAGTAGCAGTAATGCATCATTTCTGCTTGCATTTCTGTTGGTAAGAATTTGTCACATGACAATCTGCATGGAGACTGTGAACTACAGAGGACCAATGGAGTTCTGGTGATCTCTTGCTGCATAACACACTAGTAGCCTAAAGTTTAGTGGCTTAAAACCTTGTGGGTCAGAAATTGGGAAAAGCACAGCCTACCTAGAAGGGTTGACTTTATTTAATCGTATCTGAACCCTCAGCTGGGATGACTTGAACAGCTGGGTGTTGAATAGGTGAGAGCTGACAAAGTCTCTCTAGCTTCTCCATGTGGTTAGCTTGTGCTTCTTCACTAGGGAAGCCTCAAAGGGCAGACATTTTACATAGTGGCTCAGGGAACAACAGACCAAGGCAAACCCTTCCAGTTGTCTTAGACTGAGGCTAGAATTGGCATTAACGTTATTTCTACTATACTTAATAGTCAAAGCAATCATAGGCCAACCCAGCTTTGGGGGAAGAGGTAATAGACCCCACTTGAATCCTTGGGTTATGCAAACACTTTAAACGTTCAGCTGCTAACAGAAAAGTTAGAAGTTTAAGTCCACCCAGGGGCTGCTTGGAAGAAAGGCCTGTCAATTTACTTCTGAAAAGTCAGCCCCTGAAAACCCTATGGAGCAAAGTTCTACTCAGACACACATGAGCCTTCATGAGTCAGAGTCACCTCAACTGGTTTATGCTTCATTTCTGGTGAAGCACTGGTGGTTCTACGGTAGAATACTCACCTCCCATGCAGAAGAACCAAGTTCAGTTCCAACCAATGAACCTCATGCACAGCCACTGCCCATCTCTTAGTTATGGTTTACATGTTGCTATAATGCGGAACAGGTTTCAGTGGAGTGTCCAGATTAAGATGGACTAAGAAAAAAGGCCTGGCAAACTACTTCTGAAATCATCCAATGAAACCCATAAGGATCACAACAGAAAGAATCGGCAACTGATCACAAGGATGGTACAGAATCTGGGAGCATTTATTCAGTTGTGCATGGGGTCATTATGAGTCAGCAGCCAACTTGACAGCAGCTAACAACAACATACTTGGATCACATTATAGTATTAATTTCCTTTACCCTAAGCACTTTTTAATATATTTGTTGGCCATTTGCATAGCCTTTCATGAATTCCCTATTTACGTGTTTTACCCATTTTTCTATTGGATTGTCTGCCTTTTCAATTAGTCTCATAGAATATGAATCTAATTATAAATTCTCAAGCAGAAAGATAGATGACAAATATATTCTCTGACTCTGTTGTTTACCTTTTTATTCCCTTGATGTTGTCTTTTGATGAATAGAAATTCAATTGGATTCTTCCAATTTATTGAATCCTGAAACTTGTTCAAATTATATTTTCCAAAGTTTAAGGATTTAAGATAAACAAAAATTAATAAGAATTAAGTCGATTAATTACATGAAACATTTCCCTTAAATATTGTGACTTTTTCAGTTTCAAAGATATCGAATATATAAATTGTTCACTCTATTGGATAGAGCTAGAAAAATTTTAATTTTAAATTCTTTAAATTATGAAAATTATTTGAAGACTAATTTATGCCTCTAATAGATCACCTAGGAAGCAGTTTTATAATATATATTTTAGTTCAGTTAGAGGATCAAATGATATATATTAAATTATTTCACTCTAGCCACACACAAAAAAGAAATGGCATGTAAGTGAATTCTGGTTGTTAAATATTCTTCATGACACCCCTGAATGAATATCTTCAGAAGTATTTACTTCACCCATTAGGTACAGGGATACAACCATCCTAAGATCAATTGTTTACTATTCTGGTCTTGGGGGTTCCTAGAGGTCTCAAGTGGTGTCAATTCCAACTCCAAGTACTAAGAATGGCAGGCCTATAGTTATACCTTCCCAGAAGAAACTTTCTTTGTTTGTTTTTGTTTTATTCACAGCCTAGGCTACAACAGAGGAATTTCTTTGCAATATTCTTTCATTTATGCATAGACTTTTGCCTATTATATTTATCAAAAGAAAAATATGATCAACAGAAAGAAATGTTTGCGAGCAGGGGAAACAGTTCTAGAGAAATAAGCTTGTCACATTACAATTTTGATCAGCTTATATATGGTACAAAATGTTAGGAGATTTCCCAAAATGATTGGTTGTCATTCACTTAATCAGCAGGAGGTGGCTTAGATTGGTTAAGTTTGCCTGTCTGCATTCTATAGGCTAGTTGTGGCTTTTCTACTTTTGAAAAATTTTACCAAAACTGCCTTTATCACGAGTTTTTGGTTTTGGGCAAGGGTTAAGAGTTAAGTTAAATTTGAAACGGAGTAAAGGGGAGACGATGTGCTCATTTTCTTTACAACACCCTTTTCAATACAATGATATCCTTCAAGAATTCTGGCTTTACCCAAAGGCTCTCAATTTTTACCAGCTGCTTTTTACTGGCCTTAGGTCTTTTTCTACAAACAAAGTTTCCCTTAACACTGAAATCTCCTGGGAAATGAGCTGTCAAAACTCCTCAAGGCATTTAAAAAAGAAGAATACAGATTGGACTCAATCAACAATATCTACAACAAAGTCATATTAATTAAAATATAGTTTGTTACTGACACAGAAACAAATCAACAGAACAAAATTGAGAGTGGAGGAACAGGAGGTTTATTTATAAGGACTTGGAATATTATAGAAATGGAATCATACATCTGGGAAGAAAGAATAGCTAATTAGTTTGATTCCAAAGAAACAAAGAAAAGCCAATTCTGACTGTTTATCTCACAGTATATGTCAATGTCAACTCTGTTAAAAAACAGAAACTGACAACAGGAAAATTCACAAAGGTCAGTGACCAATGTGGAATGCACCCAGAAATAGATAAACAGAAATAAGGAGATACAGTGACTATGAAATCACACAAATCTCTTTCTGTAACAAGAGTGAAAGAAAAAAAATTAATAACAGGTATCTTACTTAGATTTTAAGGGTTTTTTCTTACCCAGGAAACCAAAACTTAACCGTAAAAATGGCTGACCCAGACTGCAAAAACATTGATTCATTTCTTTCACCAGAAGCTGCTCTGTAGCATTGTAAATTTGACTTTCCGGTAGAAAAGGGTACTTAATAATAAACTCATTACCTCATGATTTAATGAAAAAGACCGTGAGCTTCTTCAATTTTAATTTCAAGAGGTCTCACAGCTACAAATGACTGAAAGGCCAAATCTTCAGGCGCTACTTTTTAATGTTAACTCAGTAACCATTAAGTACTTGGTCACCATGGAAGCTTGTACTCATTAAGAAAAAATATTTAACCTTCTGTGAAATCCCCAATCCTCAGAAGCTTTATTTTTTCTTCATTTACTTCATGTAGGGAGACTCTGTTCCCCCCATTTGGAAATTCTTTATTAAATTATGAAGCTGTCAAATATTATTGTTTTGATTTTGTTACAATTGTAATTAACCTACTTTGAGCTACTTGTTTTTAGAAACAAAATAATCTGCCTGCATGCATACAGAATGACTAATAGGATGATTTAGGGGTGGAAATTGAAGCCGTTATTCCCTGTCCTTGAGCATAAAGAATGTGACCCAGCTGGATCTGGATTTTTAAGAATTCACAAGGACACATCACCTGGGACCTGAGGTCGAAAAACAATAGCTAGTGCAATCTTGGAAAATATCTTCTAGGGAAACACTCACATAAACAAATCTTAGACAGAGGGTCCCTGGTTTCACAGTCGTTAGAGTTTGGCTGCTGACCAAAAGGTTGGCAGTTTGAATCCACCAGCTGTTACTTGGAACCCTATTGGGTAGTTCAACTCAGACCTATAGGGTTGCTATGAGTCAGAATCAACTCCACGGCCACAGGTTTTTGTTTTGTTTTACAGACAGAGCACAAAAGACCTATATATTTTTCCACTCTTATCTTTTTCTATTCTCATTGCCATTGAATGGATTCCGAATCATAGCGACCCTATAGGACAGGGTAGAACTGCCCCATAGGGTTTCCAAGGAGCAACAGGTGGATTCCAACTGCTGACTTTTTGGTTAGCAGCCGAGCTCTTAACCACTATGCAACCAGGGCTCTTCTTTTTCTATTACCATTTTGTAAATAGTAAGATTTTTTGGACCAATGACGACCCTCTTGACTGTCCTTACTGAAACATGTACCAGTGATTATTAAGAAAGGCAATTCAAAATGCAGAATCGTGGTGATTTAGCAGTTTTTAGCCAATCTGTGAAAAGATGAAGCTTTCATTGATTTTACCCATTTGTAATGCTTATGTTCACTAATGATTCTGTAATGTTCCTTGGACTGGGACAGACATAACTCTTGGCAGCATGCTTATCCATTACCCACTTTTGCCTCTTTGAACTTATGCAGATAAAAGCTTTCTTTTTGCTCCACGATAAGTTTGTGGTGATTTTACCCTAGGACAAGAGTAAGCCTTATGTTTCAATTTCTTTGAGTTTTGATTATTTTCGATACAAGACATCTGTTAACGATGTTATTCCTTGCAGTCAAGTCGATTCTGACTCATGGAGACCCCATGTGTGCAGGGTAGAACTGCTCCATAGGGTTTTCAAGGCTGTGATCTTATGGGAGCAGATCTCCAGGCCTGTCTTTCAAGGCACCTTTGGGTGAGTTCGAACCACCAACCTTGAACACTTAACTGTCTGTGCCAACAGAGAGGGATTTCTCTCTGTTAACTATAAATTGCTCAAAGTTTATCATATGCAAAGAATTTAACTTTACTCAAAGCAACTTGGTCTTTCTTCTTGCTTTCTGAGAAACAACCCTTGGAACTTCCTGAGTAGCTGAGGTGTCTTTATCATTTGTAACCTCCTGAAAACACTTGAGAATTTGTGAAATGAATAGAGGCTGGCCAGACCACAAAAATCCACCTAGTGGCCTGGCATCAGTTGATCTTATGGAGAGGAGCATGATTCAATTAATCATGCTCAGATTATCCAATAGTTAATATTCTACTCTACATTTCCTACTTTTTTCCCCTAAAAAACTCATTGTAACTAACCTGAGTCTCCGTTTTTTCTGAACACAGAGGTTTCCCTGTATGCATTCAGATTAACTGCTCAAATAAACCCTATATGTCTTAATTTCTTTGTGCTTTATTTTGACAACTCTAAAAGGACTAGAGGCGTAAATAGCAAATAGAAAACTCTGAATTTAATAAACAGGAACGGTTATAAAATTTAAGGGGCAAAATAAAAATGAAGAGCCCCTCGTTAAAAAACTATTAAGAATTTCAAGACGGTAACAGGAAAACATTAACCCAAAGGAGGGGCCCTTCTGAGCATAGAGTCCTCATTGGATGGGCCACATTCCAATGAGGCTGCCCTTGCTTATAAAAGACAATATCATTATTACTTGAGGAGGAAAATTATTTTTTAAACAAGACACCAGAAAGACAAACCATAAAGATGAAAACTGCTTGTTGTGACTTGATAAAACAATAGATTTCTAGTCAACAAAGGAAACTGTAGAAAAATTGAGACAGCGGTGTTTTGAAAGAATGATGGCTGCAATGTGCCATATTCAGAAGCTCTTAGTGAAAACTGTTTAGAGCAGAGCACAGACCAGACACTCTTCTAACGGCACGGTCAACAAGCATTTATTACTCACAGAATAAACCGGACAGGGATGAGCAGAGCTCATCGAAGCACGCCCCACTTCACATCTTGGGAGGAGAACGTCTAAGTCCCTTTCTCTCAGGGTTAAATACTAACAAGACAGCCATATCAACATGCCAAATAGCATGTACAGAGAACAAGCAGTTGAAGGTGGTAATGAAAGGTAGAAGTAGAAGGGGTAATAAAAGTGGAAGGCACCCTATGTGGAAATGGACATTACTCGCTGCCCCTGTTGGGTAGGGGTGGGGAGTGAGGGTGGGGAAGGTAGGGTAGGGAGTCACCTTTTCCTGATGGCTATTCTAGATTTTCTTGATGTCAGGAGCATCCTTCCCCCTTTATTCCACTGGGATAGCTTAACAGAGTTCTGGGTTTCATCAAAGGGCAATCATCTCACCTTAAGGAGCATACTTTACTTTGTGTCCATTAGGAGTTATTATGTCCATTAGCAGCTAGGGAGACAGGAGACAGTTATAATTTACCTGCGCACCTAGCAATGACCACATGGAAGTCATCTCTAGCACTTGTTACTGTGTTGTCAGTTGTCATCAAGTCGATTAGGACTCATGAGGCCCTCAATTTGAACCATAGTTTCACCAATTTATCATGAGACTCTGGGAAATCTACTTAATTCTTTTCAACTTCAATTTTCTTATGGTAAAATGGGAATGATTTTAGTACTTCCTTCACTGAGTTTTTGTAAAAATTAAATGAGCTAATACATATAAAGAACTCAGAAAAATACCTTACAGGGAATGAGCACCCAAAAATTTTACTTATTTGTATTATATTTGCAACATATAAAATAACAAGCAATTATTAACATAATGAATATATAATGAACTCCTGCAAAGCAAAAAGAAAAGAAACTCAATAGAAAGATGGACAAAGAACATTGCATTGACAACTCTTATTAGAAAGCTTGGACATATGGTAGAGCACACATAGATTTCCCTTGTATAAACCAGATGAATTTTCTTACCTAAAACATAAAGCAAACAGTGAGAATACACATTGGAGCCACCACCAGCATCAGTTCACCAAACAGAGAGAACCGTGAGCTTTTGGACCCCAAAATTAAAGGAAATAGTTTAGTGTTATTACCAAAAGTGAAGAGTCATATATAAAAGAAATAACAAGCAATACTAGTTCTCTTTGTTCTTTGGTTTTCATAGAAACACAGAAATAAGTGAATAAAATATTAAAGATAATTGTCTTTCTTTACTAGTCAATGGGATGTGACTGGCCCCCATTCCTTAACTGTCAAGACCATTTTTCCTTCCACTTTATATGTGAGATATACCAGAGTACCTTCCAAGGGACCCCTAGAAGATGAGAAATTGAATCCATATCTCTGTCCTAGGAAAGAAAATGATACATGACTAAAGAAACATATTAGACAATTGACACTTGTGTTGTTCATGATTCTGAACTTAAGAAACTAATATAGTAAGGCAAAAGAATAGAAAGAATTTTTTTTTTATGGAACTCAAGATAGAAATTCCCCAAGTTTACTTCTTCACATTGCAGGTGTAGAAAAGTACCCTGTTTATTCTTACAACAATTCTCTTCATTACCTAGGGGACATTCTCTCTCAGGACTTTTATGCCTAGAGATCTGTGGCTAATAAAAAGGCAGGCAGAATTTCAGGAAGGGAAAAAGAGGTTTTTGAAGATGAAGCACTTATGCTGCAATTCCAACAAGACTTCTCACTTTAAATATTTTTCTATTTGTAATGACTTGACTGTACACCTGAAAAGTGAACAATTTTCTTACCTACGAATCTGAAAACTCTACCAGGTAAGAGAATGAAATAGGACAGAGGCTGCTAAGTTGTCCATATTTTCTGTCTGTTAGTGAGTGATCTGTGCTTGCTAGTATTAAAGATAAATGCCCAGCATTGAAAACAGATGTCCTATTTTATAAATGTATTGTGCTTGTGGATTATGAAGGCACCTTACTGCTCACATTTTTGTTGCCATTTTCATTCTCAGTTCAACAAGCCTGGTTCTCTAGACATCCTCCAAAGCAACTCAGTAATCTCTAAATGTTAAAATTACAGTCAAACAAATCATTCAGAACAGAGGAATCTAATTTCTTTTTTTTTTTTAAATTGGAAGAGTTTTATTTCCCCAAACACATTTTTATGCAATACTGCTTTGTGGGCCAGGGAATCAAAAATAGTATTTGGCATGTCATCTGTATTTTAAACAGGAATTGACAAATTTCTTAAATACAAAAAATAAACATGGCTATCAAAAAAAGTTACACCGAATCGTTTGAAGACAGCCCTTCATGAAGGTGTTGTAGAGATCAGATAATTTCTCAAAGTTGCTTCCACATATTAAACACCTAGAACCTCATGGGCTCTGGAAAATCCCTTATGCTTCACTTTTTCACTCTTACTCACCTCAGATCATTTTCACCTACTGTCTGTGGTCTCTCCAACCTTGAATGATTCCCCTTTTATAGGAAACTACCCAATCTGCATCTCTATTACTGTTCTTGCACTTCTCTCAGTGCTCCCGTTCTTATAATTTCCATCACAACCTTGCTTCTTCCCACCCAATAAGCAAAAGAGCATCCACTCCATCTGGAAATGAAAGGAACAAAAAGGAAGCTATTTCACAAAAGTATGTCTGCTTTTGTCAGTGTACCAAAAGGAGATAACTTAAGTGCTGGACTACTATTCAAAAGGTTGGTGGTTCAAACCCACCCAGAGGCACCATGGAATTAAGGCCTGGTGAGCTACTTCCAAACAGAGGCATAGTGAGGGTAACAAGCACTCAGGGGCAATCTCTAATTTGCACCCTTCCCAATTTCAAGATGAACAGATATTCACACCTGCAACGCAACAGAACACCTTTCCCCTTTTTGTCCAACCGCCTCAGTCAGGTGCCTTTCATATTTGTGGCACCTCAAATGTCACTTCCCACCTCATTTAGGGCCCTCTTGGACTTGCATCTGGGGGTAAGTGCCCCTCTTGGGGACTCCTCCCTTGCTACGCCTCTGCTTCCAAAAGGTCACAGCCTTGAAAATCCTATGGAGCAGATCAACTAATGGCAACTAACAACAACAATTTTTAAATAATGGAAGAAAACAAGATACAAAAGTTTGGCTGCATCTCAGTAAACTGTCAGAATTTAGTCAAACATTAAGCCTTCTTATAATTAACTTATTTACAATTTTATCAAGCGTTTTAACATTCACTGAAGAAATCTCTACTATTTCAATTCTGTGAGTGAAATGAAAATTTATGTGTTTCTTTAGTATAAAACAGAAATTTTATTTGATGGAAAGGGCAAAAAGATGAAACATGTTTTTCGAAAGAGAAGAGTTGGAAATTTGTAGGGACTCTGGAGAGAGCTGATATGCAACAGACACCATTTCAGGGTGATGGAAGGCAATGAGACTGCCAGCATCAGATTAATGGAACTAGAAGTGAACATGATGAATTTCACTTGAGGCAGAATATTCTTTAGTATCTAAACAGTGATGTCACTGCAGACAAGTTAAAAATAGAACTTAAGGAAATAGATCACAAGAAAAGGTAGGACTTCAGCGGGACTGAAGCCATACATACTTCAAGGAGCCGCCCCAATACGCTGATCTAAGGGAGGAACAGATGAGCTCATTGGAAGAAGAACTTTACTTACCCAGGGATTCAGGGATATGACAAAGAAAAAAGAGTCCCAGAGCAACTAGAAAATGGAAGCACTATACCATTTGTTGCCAAAGAAGTAATTTCAGAATTCTATTTTTAGAAAATATTAAGACTCATATTATAGGAATAAACTAAGCTTATCAGCACATATATCAATGATAAAATTTCAAATAAACCTCGGGCTAAGAATATCTAATTAATGCGGCCTCTTTTCCTGATGAAGCTAAAGCTTTATTACCCTCCTATGCTTGTGGCTCAGAAATGGATCAGTGAGAGGATACCTCTAACCCAGTTTACACTCTAAGATGAAGAAAAGCTACTACTACCATTTTAAGGGGCTTTGTTTCTTTCTTTCTTTCTTTAAAGACGTTGTGCTCTATACGAGCTTAGTGACTTCTTCCAGGTGGCTTCATAGTAGGTTTAGAGATAGCAGTGTGGTGGACTACTTCAAATTTGCACCTATTAGAGCTGATTAAGGAAGATGAAAGTTGTATCACAATGTAGATGTTCACAGGCAGAGAAAATGGGAGGCTGACAACATGCTCTAGCTCTCTGAGAGAAAATCAAAGATTAATGATAAATCGAATAAAGAAAAAATAACGTTGACTAAGTCAGACAAAGAACAGATATGTAGCCGCGATCTGTTACAGATTAATGACTGACATTCTATAAAACCTCTGAGGTTGGGATAATGTAAAACAGTTATGAAAACAAAAGCAGTTGCCCCGAGTAGATTTCGACTCATAGCGACTCCATGTATTATAGAGTAGAACCAGGCTCCATAGGATTTTCTTCATCCATAACCTTTACAGAAGCAGATCGCTAGGCCTTTCTTCTAGAGAATCATTGGGTGGGTTCAAACCACAAATCTTTCTGTTAACAGTGGAGCACAAATCATTTGCACCACCCAGGATCCTTCAAAATAATTATATTCTCCCTCAAGACATTTTGTCTTGGCGAGAAAATCCTGGGCTGGGAGGATGCTGACTCTCGTTAGAGATAGTGCTCCATATATTATTTTGTCTTCTCTTTTAAGTGATGCTGAATCAAACCTCAGTCACTGAATTTCTCCTCCTGCGAGTGACGGACATCCAAGAACTGCAGCCTTTTCTCTTTGTGGTTTTCCTCACCATCTACTTTGTCAATGTGGCTGGGAATGGAGCTATCCTGATGATTGTCATCTCTGATCCAAGACTCCATTCACCTATGTATTTCTTCCTGGGAAACCTCTCATGTCTAGATATTGGCTACTCCACAGTGACACTGCCAAAGATGCTGGAGAACTTCCTCTCTACACACAAAGCAATTTCTTTTGTGGGATGCCTAAGCCAGCTACATTTCTTTCACTTCCTGGACAGCACAGAGGCCATGTTATTGGCTGTGATGGCCTTGGACCGCTTTGTGGCTATCTGCAAACCACTTCATTACACTGTCATCATGAATCATCAGCTCTGTACCCAGATGGCTGGCACAGTCTGCGTCATTGGGTTTTTCCATGCCCTGCTGCACTCCATAATGACTTCTAACTTGAACTTCTGTGGCTCCAACCAAATCCATTACTTCTTCTGTGATATTAAACCATTGCTGGAGTTGGCCTGTGGGAACATTGAGCTCAACCAGTGGCTGCTCAATACCATCACAGGGACCATTGGTATGGGCCCTTTCTTTCTCACCCTTCTCTCCTATTTCTACATTATCATCTGTCTTGTCTTCAAGACCCATTCTTGCAGCGTGCTTCAGAGAGCACTGTCCACCTGTGCCTCTCACTTCATGGTACTTATTCTTCTCTATACTCCTGTTCTCTTCACCTATATGCGTCCTGCCTCAGGTAGCTCCGTGGACCAGGACAGGGTCATTGCTATCATGTACACTGTGGTCACTCCTGTACTAAATTCACTGATCTATGCTTTGAGGAACAAGGAAGTGAAAAGGGCTTTGATCAGGGCGATCAGAAAGAAGCTATGACTTGAAGGATCTAGGGAACTCTTCTGAAGCATAAATAAGCAGGCAATAAGAAAGTTGAGATATGAATTCATACTACTTCTCAAATTGTTTAGAATAGTTATGAAAGTGGGAACTAAATAAAGGAACTATAAACGATAAAGTTCAGTCTACTAGGTGTTGTTGTTAGATGCCGTCGAGTCTGTTCCCACTCATAGCAACTGATGTACAACAGAATAAAACACTGCCTGGTTCTGTGCCATCCTCACAATTGTTGTTATGCTTGAGCAGGTAAATAGGTAGTAAAAAAGAAACTTAAGTTGGACACTAGCCATGGAAACCTCATGCTATTGTATGAAATCAGGTATAGAAATATGCTTATATTACCCATGTATACAGTAAATAGATAATATTTAGGTTTGTTTATCTGTGTGATCCCTTTAGGTTAGCACATTTTAATGTGAGCAATAACTTTATTAGACTTTTATATTTTGAAGACATTTTTTCACGGCCATGGCTACTTAATTGTCAAAGCAAATGGTAATTCACATATGAATTAAGGAGAATTCTTAAGAGGTATGTCATGATTTCTTGTTCACCAAGTAGAGGCAAATTAGTAATTAAAACAAATGAACTGTAATTAGTAATCAACAGAAATAAAATAGCCAATTGTTCTTCTAAATAGGTCTGGAATCTCTATCTCCAGAGACCTTTCAAAAGTCTACTGGCTAAAAGGCAATACTGAACGTGGGTGAAGTGCACACAACTTGACCAAGGTAGGTGATGATACTGAAAAGTACACAAGAAAAAGGACATTTCTGGTAAATGCTATAGCATATACAATTTTGCAATAATAACTACAAAATATGTGTGTGGTTACATAAGTATATATGTATGCATATACGTGTAAAGTAAGGTATACATGTGTATATACATGTGCACATAGAGGTGTATCTGTAGGCATATATAAATATGTGTGTGTGTTTGTTGTGTGTGCCATATATATTTCCATTTATAATAAAGCGCATAGGGGGCACAATGACAGATACTTTCTAGACATGACAAAACACCTCGTGGGATTGGTTTACTGGCTTTGGAGGCCTAGGACTATAGTCTCATAGGACAACTGAGTCAAATGGCATAGCACAGTTCATAAAGTTTAGGTTCTACATCTACTTTCGTGGGTAGCATCTATGCTCTTAAAAGCTTGCAAGTAGCTATCTAAAATACAGCTATTGGTCTCTACTAGTGTGGAGCAAAAAAGAAAGAAGAGAACAAAGACTCAAAGAAGAAATTAATCTACAGGACTAATAGCCTACACGAACCACAGCCTCGTCTACCCTGAGAACAGAACTAGATGGTGCCCAGCTGCCACTACCGACCATTCTGATCAGGAACACAGTAAATGGCCCTGGAGAGAATAGGAGAAAAATGTAGAACAAAACTCAAACACTTAAAAAAGTTCGGACTTACTGACCAGTAGATTCTAGAGGAACACCTGAGACTATTGCCTTGAGAAACCCTTTAAATTCTGTACTACATCTGCTCCCGGAGGTCATCTTTCAGCTAGATAACAGATTGGCTCATAAAATAAGCAATAACGCCCGTGAGTATTGTGCACCTTTAAAAACTCGTCTGTATGAGACCAAATGGTCAACATTCACCCTAAAGCAAACATGAGAAGGTAAGGGGGAGGGCAGGGAAACTAGATTAATCGAAAGGGAACAACCACAACGGAAATAATAAGAATGTTGACACATTGGGAAAAATGTAACCAATCTCACTGAACGACTTGTGTAGACATTGTTGAAAGGGTACCCAATTTACTGTGTAAAAACACAATAAAATATCATAAAAAATAGAAAGGGAAGCAGGGCCATCACAGAAAAAATCAACTGACTGAATTATCAAGCACAACATGATCAATGTAATTGATATCACTAAATTGTACAACAGAAAAAGCACAATTAGCAAATGTGTTATATATTTTTTTACAATACAAAAAAAATTACTGTTAAATACAGTTAAAATTGGAGTCAGGTTGAAAAAAATCTCAAGAGTCCTTACCTATCTCATGCATGTGTTACTCTTCCTTCAGCATTTGGTGGATGAAAATGAATTCTTTCAATACTTGTTCTATTTTTTTGTCTCGTTTTTCTATATCTATGCTCACCCTTTTTTTGACAGATTGTTATAATGTAAGGCAGGTGAAAGAGTAAGAATTCATCCAAATTTTGTTCTGTTTTCCTTTCTTGGCACAAAACTCCCACTAAGGAAAAACAATGAAGTCCTAGTTGCTGAGGTATTTCTTGAGTTAATAGACAAATTATGTTCCTCACTTTCTAAGTACCTAGACGTGCCTGCTGTCCCTGAAAGGATGGTGGGGTACCAGCATTTGTAACTATTTAGAGAGACAGACAGACAACTCTATGAAAAGATATTTGGAACCAGTAAACTGACTATTCAAAATCTTTGCATTCACTTTGCAAACCCAAACAAATTAGTTCTGACCTCTCTCCTGTGTTTTTTTCTATTTTCAACTTCACCTTCTTTGGTCCTTCTATCCTATTTTTTGTTGATGAGAGTAAAGTGTGTGTAAAGAAGTCACCTTCCACTCTAAACTGTCACAGAGTAGCAGTGATGTATCATGTCTGCGCCCATTTCTCTTGCTAAGAATTTGTTACATGACACAGTCTGCATGGAGTCTGTAAACTACGGAGGACCACATGGAGTTCTGATGATCTCTTGATGCATAACAAACTAGTACCCCAAAGCTTAGTGGCTTAAAACCTTGAGGGTCAGAAAATGGGAAAAGCAAGGTCTGGAGGGGTTGACTTTACTTAATAATGTCTGGAGTCTCAGCCAGGATGACTTGAATAGCTGGGTATTGAATAGATGAGAGCTGACAAAGTCTCTCTTTCTCCTTCTCTCTGGCTTCTCCCTGTGGTTAGTGTGTTCTTCACTAGGGAAGCCTCAAAGGGCAGACTTTTTACATGGTGGCTCAGGGACCAACAGACCATGGCAAAACCTTCCAGTTATCTTAACACTAGGCCCAGAACTGGCATTAATATTACTTCTACTATACTTTACTGTCAAAGCAGTCACAGGCCAACCCAGCTTCAGGGGAAGAGTTAATATACCGCACTTGAGTCCCTGGGTTGTGCAAACACTTTAAACACTCAGCTGCTAACAGAAAGGTTAGAGGTTCGAGTCCACCCCGAGGCTACTTGGAAGAAAGGCCTGGCAATTCACGTCTAAAAAGTCAGTCATGAAAACCCTATGGAGTAAAATTCTACTTTGACACACATGGGTCGTCATGAGTCAGCTCACAGGCAGAATATAGGACTCAGGATCGTACCAGCCAGATACCAGTCTAGGAAATGAACTCTCAAGGACTATCCAAAACCAAAAGAAATACAACAGGGAATCAGAGCAGTTAATCAGTAAATGACAACAACATCAAAACA
>NW_004444116.1:4720163-4739174 GCF_000243295.1 Trichechus manatus latirostris
AAGGGAGAGGGTTGACATGTTGTGGGGTTGTTAACCAATGTCATAAAACAATATGTGTACTACTGTTTCACGAGAAACTATTTGTTTTGTAAGCCTTCACCTGAAGTACAATAAAAACAAAAAAATAAAAAAATCTGCAACTGATCACAAGGATGACAGAACCTGGGAGCGTTTCATTCAGTTGTGCACGGGGTCATCATGAGTCAGCAGCCAACTTGACAGCAGCTAACAACAAAAACATACTTGGATCACATTATAGTATTAATTTCCTTTTCCCTAAGCACTTTTTAGTATATTTATGGCCATTTAAGTGTTTTACCCACTTTTCTATTGGGTTGTCTGCCTTTTCAATTAATCTCATAGAATATGAATCTAATTATAAATTCTTAGTCAGAAAGATAGATGACAAATATATTCTCTGACTCTGTTGTTTACCTTTTTATTCCCTTGATGTTGTCTTTTGATGAATAGAAATTCACTTGGATTCTTCGAATTTATGGAGTCCTGAAATTTGTTCAAATTATGTTTTCCAAAGTTTAAGGATTTAAGATAAAAAAAAATTAATAAGAATCAAGTCAATTAATTACATGAAACATTTCACTTAAATATTGTGACTTTTGCAGTTTCAAAGGTATCTTGGAAAGAGCTATAAAAATTTTAATTTTAAATTCTTTAAATTATGAAAATGATTTGAAGAATAATTTATGCCTCTAATAGATTACCTAGTGTCTTAGTCATCTAGCGCTACTTTAACAGAAATACCACAAGTGGATGGTTTTAATGAAGAGAAGTTTATTTTCTCACAGTTAAAGTAGGCTAAAAGTCCAAATGCAGGGTGTCAGCTCCAGGGGAAGGCTTTTTCTCTCTGTCAGCCTTCTTCTCTTCAGTGTTCCCCCGCACTAGGAGCTTCTCTGTGCAGGGACCCGGGTCCAAAGGACGCGCTTTCTTGATGGTATGAGGTACCCCTGTCTCTCTGCTCACTTCTCTCTTTTATATCTCAAGACATTGCCTCAGGACACAATCCAATCTTGCAGACTGAGTCCTGCCTTACTAACACAACTGCCACCCATCCTCCCTCATTAACATCATAGAGGCAGGATTTACAAAATATAGGAAAATCACACAATACCAGGAATAATGGCCCAGCCAAACTGATATGGGGGGACATAATTCAATCCATGACACCTCGGAAGCAGTTTTATAATATATATTTTAGTTCAGTTAGAGCATCAAATGATACATATTACATTATTTCCCTATAGCCACAAAAAAAAAAAGCAGGCAAGTGAATTCTGGTTGTTAAATATTCTTCATGACACTCCTGAATGAATACCTTCAGAACTATTTACTTCACCTGTTAGGTACAAGGATACAACCATCCTAAGATCAACTGTTACACTATTCTGGACTTGGGGGTTCCTAAGGTCTCAAGTGGTGTCAATTCAAACTCCAAGTACTAGGAATGGCAGGCCTATAGTTATACCTTCCCAGAAGAAACTTTCTTTGTTTTTGTTTTTTGTTTTATTCACAGCCTAGGCTACAACAGAGGAACTTCTTTGTAATATTCTTTTGTTTATGCATAGAATTTGTCTACTATACCTATCAAAAGAAAAATATGATCAACAGAAAAAAATGTTAGCAGGGGAATCACTTCCAGAGAAATAAGTTCATCACATTACAATTTTGATCAGCTTGTATATGGTAGAAATTGTTAGGGGATTTCCCAAAATGATGGGTTGCCATTCACTTAATCAGCAAGAGGTGGCTTGGATTGGTTGTTTGTGTGTCTGCATTCTATAGGCTAGTTGTGGCTTTTCTACTTTTGAAAAATTTTCCCAAAACTGTCTTTATCACAAGTTTTTAGTTTTGGTCATGGGTTAAGGCAAAGTTTAAATTGGAAAGGAGGTAGGGGGCAGAGGACGTGCACATTTCTTTAAAACACCCATTTCAATACAATAATATCCTTCAAGAATTCTGCTGTCAGTTTTTACCAGCTGCTTTTTACTGGCTTAGGTCTTTCTTCTACAAACAAAGTTTCCTTTAACACTGAAATTTCCTGGGAAACAAGCTGTCAAAACTCCTCAAGGCATTTAATAAAAGAAGAATAAAAGTTGGACTCAGTCAACAATATCTACAACAAAGTCATATTAATAAAATACAGTTTGTTACTGACACAGAAACAAATAAATCAACAGAAGCAAATAGAGAGTGGAGGAACAGGCAGTGTGTTTATAAGGACTTGGAAGATTATAGAAATGGCATCATGTATCTGGGAAGAAGGAATAGCTAATTAGTCTGAGTACAGAGAAACAAAGCAGAGCCAGGTCTGACTGATTATCTCACAGCATATGTCTATGTGAAGTCTGTTAAAAAAGAGAAACTGAGAACAGGAATTGACGGGTTCCTCTGAGTACATAGGAAAATCACAAAGGTCACTGACCAATGTGGAATGCACCCAGAAATAGATAAACAGAAATAAGGAGACACAGTGACTATGAAATCACACAAATCCCTTTCTGTGACAAGTGTGAAAGAAAAAAAAATCAATAACAGATATCTTACTCTGATTTTAAGGGTTTTTTTTCTTACCCAGGAATCCAAAAATTAACCATAAAAAAGGCTGACCCAAACTGCAAAAACATTGAGTGGTTTCTTTCACTAGAAGCTGCTCTGCAGCATTATAGATTTGACTTTCTGGCTAGAAAAGTTTTTGATTATTTTTGACACAAGACGTCTATTAACCATGTTTTTGTTTGCTGCCATCAAGTCGATTCTGACTCTTGGAGACCCCATATGTGCAGGGTAGAACTGCCACATAGGGTTTCCAAGGAACAGCTCTGACGGATTCGAATTGCTGACTTTTTGGTTAGCAGCCCAGCTCTTAACCTCTATTTAACCAGGACCTCTCTTTTTCTATTAGCATCTCATAAACAGTAAGATTTCTTGGACCAATGAAGACTCTCTTGACTGTCATTACTGAAACATGTACCAGTTATTACTAAGAAAGGCAATTTAAAACATAGAATCACAAGTGATTTAGCAGTTTTTAGCCTATCTGTGAAAAAGTGAAGCTTTCAATGATTTTACTCATTTGTAAGGTTAATGTACACTAACGATTCTGTAATGTTCCTTGGACTTGGCCAGACATAACTCTGGCAGCATGCTTATCCATTTCCCACTTTTGCCTCTTTGAACTTGTACAAATAAAATCTTTCTTTTTGCTCTACTATAACTTTGTGGTGATTTTATGCTAGGACAAGAATAAAACTTACGTTTCAATTTCTTTGGGTTTTGATTATTTTTAACACAAGACGTCTGTTAACCATGTTGTTGTTCCTTGCAGTCAAGTCAATTCTGTCTCATGGAGTTCCCATGTGTGCAGGGTAGAACTGCTCCATAGGGTTTTCAAGGCTGTGATCTTATGGGAATAAGACATATGCACACCTATGTTAGTGGTAACATTGTTCACAATAGCAAAATGATGGAAACAACCTAGATGCCCATCAACAGATGAATGGATAAACAAACTATGGCACATACACACAATAGAGTACTACGCAACGAGAAAGCACAATGATGAATCTGTGAAGCATCTCATAACATGGATGAAACTGGAGGACATTATGCTGAGTGAAATAAGTCAATCACAAAAGGACAAATATTGTATGAGACCTCTGTTGCAGAAACCGATGAAAACGTTCACACAATCTTGAACACTTAGCTGTTTGTGCCAACAGAGAGGGATTCCTTTCTGTTAACTCTAAACTGCTCAAAGTTTTTTTTATGCAAAGAATTTAAATTTACTCAAAGCAACTTCATCTTTCTTCCTGCTTCCTGAGAAACAATCCTTGGAACTTCCTGAGTAGCTGAGGTGTCTTTGTTATTTATAACCTCCTGAAAACACTTGAGAATTTGTGAAATGAATAGAGGCTGGCCAGACCACAAAAATCCACCTGGTGGCCTGACATCAGCTGATCTTATGGAGAGGAGCATGATTCAATCAGTCATGCTAAGATTATCCAATAGTTAATATTCTACTCTACAGTTCTTGCTTTCCCTCCTTAAAAACTCATTGTAACTGACCTAAGCTGAGTCTCTGTTTTTTCTGAATGCAGAGGGCTCCCTATATGCATTCAGATTAACTTCTCAAATAAATCCTATATGCCTTAATTTCTTTGTGCTTTGATTATTTTGACAACTCTAAAAGGACTAGAGTCCTAGACAGCAAATATAAAACTCTAAATTCAATAAACAGAAATAGCTCCAAAATTTGTGGGGCAAAGTAAAAATGCAGAGTTGTTAAAAAATTGCTAAAAATTTCAAGATGGTAACAGGAAAGCATTAAATGAAGTGTGGGGCCTTTTGAGCACAGAGTCCTCATTGGATAGGCCACATTCCAAGGAGGTTGCCCTTGCTTATAAAAGACAATACTGTTATGACTTGAGGAGGAAAATTATTTTATAAACAAAACTCCAGAAAGACAAAACATAAAGAAGAAAATTTCTTCCTGTGACTTGATAAAGTAATAGATTTCTAGTCAACAAAGGAAGATACATAAAATTGCAAGAGTGACATTTTGAAAAAATGATGGCTGTGATGTTCTGTATTCACAAGTTCTTAGTGAAGACCATCTGGAGCAGAGCACAGACCAGACACTCTTCTAATGGCATGGTCAACAAGTGTTTATTACTCACAGAATAAACAGGACAGAGATGAGTACAGCCATCCAAGCATGCCCCACTTTGCACCGTGGGAGTAGAATGCCTAAGTCTCTCTCTCCCAGGGTTAAGTACTAACAGGACAGCCATATCTACGTGCCAAAAAGCATGTAGAGAGAACAAGCAGTTGAAGGCAGTAATAAAAGGTAAATTAGAAGGGGTAATAAAACTGGAAGGCCTCCATGGGGCAATGGACATTACTCATTGCCCCTGTTGGGGGCAAGGCTGAGGGAGTCACCATTTTCTGATGGCTATTCTAGATTTTCTTGGTGTCAGGAGCATTCCTTCCCTCTTTGTTCCACTGAGATAGCTTAACAAAGTTTTGGGTTTCCTCAAAGAGCAATCATCTCCCCTTAAGGCGCTTATTTTACTTTGTGTAAATTAGGAGTTATTATGTCCATTAGCATCTAGGTAGACAGTGATGGGGCAATTATATTATATAGTTATTATAATTATATTATATATTATTATTATTATATAACTTACCTGTGCAAGTAGCAATGACCACATGGATGTTGTCTCTAGCACTTGTTGTTGTGTAGTTAGTTGCTGTCAAGTCAGTTAGGACTCATGAGGCCCTCAATTTGAATCATAGCTTCACCAATTTATCACGAGACTCTGGGAAATTTGCTTAATTCTTTCGAGCTTCACTTTTCTTATGGTAAAATGGGAATGAATTCAGTACTTCCTTCCTTGAGTCTTTGTAAGAATTAAATGTGCTAATACATATAAAGAACTCAGAAAAATACCTTACAAGGAATCAGCACACAATAAATGTTATTTTTTGTATTATATTTGCAATATATAAAAGAACAAGCAATTATTAACATCATGAATATATAATGAACTCCTGCAAAGCAAAAACAATGGAAACTCAATAAAAGATGGACAAAGAATATTGCTTTGACAACTGTTATTAGAAAGCTTGGACATATGGCAGATCACACAGATATTTCTCTTGTATACAACAGATGAATTTTCTTACCTAAAAGATACAGCAAAAAGTGAGAATACACACTGGAGACACGAGCATCAATTTGCCTAACAGAGAATTGTGAGCTTCTGGAACCTAAAATTAAAAGAAATAGTTTAGTGTTATTACCAAAAGCAAAAAGTCATGTTTAGGAGAAATAACAAGCAATACTAGTTCTCTTTGTTCTTTGGTTTTCATAGAAACACAGAAATAAGTGAATAAAATATTAAAGATAATTGTCTTTCTTTACTAGTCAATGGGATGTGACTGGCCCCCATTCCTTAACTGTCATGACCAACTTTCTTTCTACTTTATACACCAGAGTACCTTCCAAGGGAACCCTCCAAACGAGAAAGTGAATCCATATCACTGTCCTAGGAAAGAAAAGGAAATTTGACTAAGGAAACTTAACAGGCAAATGACACTTGTGTTGTTGTCCATGATTCTGAAACTAAGGAATTAACATAGTAAGGTAAGAGAATAGGAAGAAATTGTTTTGTTTTGTTTTTGTTAATGGAACTCAAGATAGAAATTATCCAAGGTTACTTCTTCATATTGCCAAGTGTGGAAAAGTATCCTGTTTATTCTTACAACAATTCTTCTCATTACCTAGGGACACTCTCTCTCAGGACTTTTATGCCTAGAGATCTGTGGCTAATAAAATGGCAGGCAGAATTTCAGGAAGGGAAAAAGAGGATTTTGAAGATGAAGAGCTTATGCTGCAATCCCAGCATGAATTCTCACTTCGAATATTTTTCTATTTGTAATCACTTGACTGTACACCTGAAAAGTGAACAATTTTCTTACCTACGAATCTGAAAAACTCTATCAGGTAAGAGAATGAAATAGGAGACAGGCCGCTAAGTTGTCCATATTTTCTATCTGTTAGTGAGTGATCTGTGCTTGCTATTAAAGATAAATGCCCAGCATTGAAAACAGATGTCCTATTTCATAAATGAATTGTGGTTGTGGATTATGAAGGCACTTTAATGCCCACATTTTTGTTACTATTCTCATTCTCAGTTCCACATGCCTGGTTCTCTAGACATCCTCCAAAGCCAGACAATAATCTCTAAATGTTAAAATTGCAGTGAAAGAAATCATTAGAACATAGGAGTCTGATTTCTATTTTTTTTTTTCAAAGATAAGAAGAGTTTTACTTTCCCAAACACATTTTTATGCAATACTGTTTTGTGGGCCAGAAAATCAAAAATGATATTTAGCATGTCATCTGTATTTTAAACAAAAATGGTCAAATTTTTAAAATACACAAAATATACATGGCTATCAAAAACAGTTACACTGAACGGTTTGAAGGTAGCCCTTCATTGAGATGCTGTAGCGATTAGATAATTTCTCAAAATTGCTTCCACATATTAAAAATCTAGAACCTCACGGGTTCCCTTAAAGTGTTCCCTAATTAATTCATGTTTTCACTCTTACTCATCTCAAATCATTTCCACCTACTGTCAGTGGTTTCTCCAACCTTGAATGATTCCCCTTTTATAGGAAACTACCCAATCTGCATCTCTATTACAGTTCTTACACTTCTCTCAGTGCCCCCTATTCCTATAAACGTCCATCTCATCCTTGCATCTTCCATCCCAATAAGGAAAAGCTTAGCCATGCCATCTGAAAATGAAAGGAACAAAGAGGAAGCTATTTCACAAAAGTATGTCTGCTTTCATCAGTGTACCTAAGGGAGATAGGTTAAGTGCTAGATTACTAACAAAAATGTTGGTGGTTTAAACCTACCCAGAGGCACCTTGGAATTAAGGCAGGGCAATCTACTTCCAAACAGAGGCATAGCAAGGGTAACAAGCAGCCAGGGGCAATCTCTAAGGTGCACCCTTCCCAATTTCAAGATGCACAGATGTTGATAGCTGTGACATGTTAGCAGAACGATTTCCTCCCTTTTGTTAAGCTGCCTCAGTCAGGCACCTTTCATATTTGTGGCACCTCAGATGTCATTCCATTCTTTGTCTTGTGCCCTCTTGGGCTTGCACCTGGGGGCAAGTGCCCCCCTCAGAGTCCCCTCCCTCGCTACATCTCTCCTTCCAAAAGGTTACAGCCTATTCCAACCCTACACAAAAGGAAGCCATTAGTTAGAATCGACTAACGGCAACTAACAACAACAACTTTTCAAACAATGGAAGAAAAAAAAGATTCAAAAGTTTGACTGCCTCTCAGTAAAGTCTGAATTTAGTCAAACATTAAACTTTCTTATATTAACTTATTTACAATTTTATCAAGTGTTTTAACATTCACTGAAGAAAAAACTATTATTTCAATTCTGCAAATGAAATGAAAATTAATGTTTTTTTAATTAGAAAACCAAAATTTTAGTTGATGGAAAGGGCAAAAAAAGACAACATGTTTTTTTTAAATGAGAAGAACTGGAAATTTGTGGGGACTTTAGAGAGAGCTGATATACAGCAGATAGCCTTTTGGGGTGATGGAAGGCAATGTGACTGCCAGTGTCAGATTAACGGAGCTAGAAGTGAACATGATGAATTTCACTTGAGGCTAGATGTTCCTTAATAGCTAAAGAGTGATGTTATTGCAGGCAAGATAAAGATAGGACTTGAGGAAATAGATCACAAGAGAAGACAGGACTTCAAGGAGACTGAAGCCATAGATAATCCAAGGAGAGGTCCCCATGGGGTAATCTAAGGGAGGAACTGATGAGCCCATTGGAGGAAGAACTTTACTTACCCAGGGGTTCAAGGATATGATAAAGAAAAAAGAGTCCCAGAGCAACAAGAAAATGGAAAATTTATCACCAAAGAAGTAACTTGAGATTCTACTTTGAGAAAATATTAAGGCTCACATTATAGGAATAAACTAAGCTTATCAGCACATGTATCAATGATAACATTTCAAATAAACCTCAGGCTAAGAATATCTGATTAATGTGGACTCTTTTCCTATACTCGATAAGGCTTCATTACCTTCCTATGGATGTGGCTCAGAAAGGGATCAGTGAGGAGATACCTCTAGGCCAATTTATATTCTAAGATAAGGGAAAGCTATTACTACTATTTTAAGGGGCTTTTGTTTATTTCTTTAAAAAGACTTTGTGGTCGTTAAAGAGCTTAGTGACTTCTTCCCTATTTATTTTCATTAGGCTAAAATCTTCCACATGGCTTCATAGCAGGTTTAGAGATAGCAGTGTGGTGGACTACTTCAAATTTATACTCTATTAGAGCTGACTTAGGAAGATGAAAGGATAAGTTGTATCACAATATAGATGTTCACAGGCAGAGAAAACGGGAGGCTGATAATATGCTCTAGATCTCTGAGAGAAAATAAAATACTAATGATAAATCAAATAAAGAAAAAATAACATTAAGTCAGACAAAGAACAGACATGTAGCATTAATATTTTACAGATTAATGACTGACATTCTATAAAACCTCTGAGGTTGGAATCATGTAAAACAATTATAAAAACAAAACCATTTGCCACTGAGTAGATTTTGACTCATGGCAACTCCATGGGTTACAGACTAGAACTGTGCTCCATAGGATTGTCTTTGTCGTGATCTTTACAGAAGCAGATCACCAGGCCTTTCTTCTACAGAATCATTGGGTGGGTTCAGACGGCATTTTTTCTGTTAGCAGTGGAGGGCAAATCGTTTGCACCACCCAGGATCCTTCAATATAACTATATTCTCTCTCAAGACATTTTGTCTTGGTGAGAAAATCCTGGGCCGGGAGGATTCTGACTCTCATTAGAGATAGTGCTCCATATATTTATTTTGTCTTTTCTTTTAAGTGATGCTGAATCAAACCTCAGTCACTGAATTTCTTCTCCTGGGAGTGACAGACATCCAAGAACTGCAGCCTTTTCTCTTTGTGGTTTTCCTCACCATCTACTTTGTCAGTGTGGCTGGGAATGGAGCTATCCTGAAGATTGTCATCTCTGATCCAAGACTCCATTCACCTATGTATTTCTTCCTGGGAAACCTCTCATGTCTAGATATCTGCTATTCCACAGTGACACTGCCAAAGATGCTGGAGAACTTCCTCTCTACACACAAAGCAATTTCTTTTGTGGGATGCATAAGCCAGCTTCATTTCTTTCACTTCCTGGGCAGCACAGAGTCCATGTGGTTGGCTGTGATGGCCTTGGACCGCTTTGTGGCTATCTGCAAACCACTTCGTTACACTGTCATCATGAATCATCAGCGCTGTACCCAGATGGCTGGCACAGTCTGGGTCATTGGGTTTTTCCATGCCCTGCTGCACTCCATAATGACTTCTCACTTGAACTTCTGTGGTTCCAACCAAATCCATCACTTCTTCTGTGATATTAAACCATTGCTGGAGTTGGCTTGTGGGAACATTGAGCTCAACCAGTGGCTGCTCAATACCGTCACAGGGACCATTGGTATGGGCCCCTTCTTTCTCACCCTTCTCTCCTATTTCTACATTATCATCTATCTTGCCTTCAAGACCCACTCTTGCAGCATGCTTCATAGAGCACTATCCACCTGTGCCTCTCACTTCATGGTAGTTATTCTTTTCTATGCACCTGCTGTCTTTACCTATATGCATCCTGTCTCAGGCAGCTCCATGGAGCAGGACCGGGTCATTGCCATCATCTACACTGTGGTCACTCCGGTACTAAATCCACTGATCTATACTTTGAGGAATAAGGAAGTGAGGATGGCTTTGATCAGGATGATCAGAAGGAAGCTATAACTGGAAGGATCTAGAGAACTCTTCTGAGGCATAAATAAGCAAGCAATGAGAAAGTTGAGATCTGAATTTATACTACTTTGCAAATTGTTTACAATACGTATGAAAGTGGACTCTGAACAAAAGAACTATAAATGGTAAAGTCCATTCTAGTAGGTTTTGTTGTTGTTAGGTGTCATCAAGTTGATTCCGACTCATAATGGCCCTATGTACAACAGAATGAAACACTACCGGGTCCTTTGCCATCCTCACAATTGTTGTTACGTTGAGCAGGTAGGTAGGTAGCATAAAAGAAACTTAAACAAGTTGGACACTAGCCATGGAACCCTCATGCTAAATGGGTTTTGAGGATATTAATTGAGATAATTGATTTGTTACATATTCTACTGTATTCTTGTATGAAATCAGGTATAGAAATATGCCTATATTACCCACGTATATGGTAAATAGATAATATTTAAGTTTGTTTATCTGTGTGATCCCTTTAAGTTAGCACATTTTAATGTGAGCAATAACATTATTAGACTTTTATATTTTGAAGTTTTTTTTTCATGGCCATGGTTACTTAATTGTCAAAGCAAATGGTAACTCACATATGAATTAAGGAGAATTCTTAAGAGGTATGTCATGATTTCTTGTTCACCAAGCAGAAGCAAATCAGTAATTAAAACAAATGAATTGTAATCACTGATCAACAGAAATAAAATAGCCAACTGTTCTTCTAAAGAGGTCTGGAATCTCTAACTTCAGAGATCTTTCATAAGTCTACTGGCTGAAAGGCAATACTGAATGTGGGTGAAGTATGCACAACTTGAACAAGGTAAGTGATGAGACTAACAAGTACAAAAGGAAAGGGACATTTTTGGTAAATGTTATAAACTACATAATTTTGCAATAATAACTACAAAATACGTGTGTGGTTACATAGGTATATACGTATGCATATACGTGTAAAGTAAGGTATACACGTGTATATACATGTGCACTTAGAGGTCTATCTGTAGGCATATATATATGTGTGTGTGTTTGTTGTTTGTGCCATATATATTTATATTTATAATAAAGCACACAGGGGGCACAGTAACAGATACTTCGTAGACATGACAAAACACCTTGTGGAATCAGTTTACTGGGTTTGGAGGCTTAGGACCACAGTCTCATGGGACAACTCAGTCAAATAGCATAGCACAGTTCATAAAGTTTAGGTTCTACAACTAGTTTCGTCAGTAGCATCTATGCTCTTAAGAGCTTGCAAGTAGCTATCTAAAATACAGCTACTGGTCTCTACTAGTGTGGAGCAAAAAAGAAAGAAGAAAACAAAGACTCAGAGAAGAAATTAATCTACAGGACTAATAGCCTACACGAATCACAGCCTCGTCTATCCGGAGAAGAGAACTAGATGCTGCCCAACTGCCACTACCGACCATTCTGATCAGGAACACAGTAGATGGTCCTGGAGAGAATAGGAGAAAAATGTAGAACAAAACTCAAACACTTAAAAAAGTTCAGACTTACCAACCAGTAGTTTCTAGAAGAACCCATGAGACTATTGCCCTGAGAAACCCTTTAAATTTTGTACTATATCTGCTCCTGGAGGTCATCTTTCAGCTAGATAACAGATTGGTTTATCAAATAAAAAATAACACCCGTGAGTGCTGCGTGCCTTTAAAAAACCATCTATATGAGACCAAATGGTCATCATTTACCCTAAAGCAAAGACGAAATGGTAAGGGACAGGGGCAGGGAAACTAGATTAATCAAAAGGGAACAACCAGAACGGAACTAGTAAGAATGTTGACACATTGTGAAAAATGTAACCAATGTCACTGAATGACTTATGTAGACATTGTTGAAAGGGAACCTAATTTACTGTGTAAAAAGAGAATAAAATACCATAAAAAATAAAACTACAAGCAGGTCCGTCTCAAAAAAAAATGAACTGACTGAATTATTAAACACAACATGATTAACGTAATTGATATCACTAAATTGTACAACTGAAAAATGCAAAATGGGCAAATGTGTTAGATATATTTTTACAACAATAAAAAAAAAGAATTATTGTGAAATACAGTGAAAAGTGGAGTCTGGTTGAAAAAAATCCTTTCCTATGTCATTCGTGTGTTACTTTCCCTTCGGCGTTTGGTGATTGAAAATGACTTTCAATAATTCTTCCACTTTCTTGTCTTGTTTTTCTATTTCTATCTCTCTCCACCCCACCCCCCTTTTCTTTTAACGGATTATTATAATGTAAGTCAGGTGAAAGAGTAAGAATTCATCCAAATTTTGTTTTCTTTTCTTTCTTGGCACAAAACTCCCACTGAAGTGAAAACAATAAAGTCCTAGTTGTTGAGGTATTTCTTGAGTTAATAGACAAATTATGTTCCTCATATTCTAAGTACCTAGACGTGCCTGCTGTCCCTGAAAGTGTGGTGGGGTATCAGCATTTCTAACTATTTAGAGAGACATACAGACAACACGATGAAAAGATATTTGGAACCAGTGAACTGAGTATTCAAAATCTTTGCATTCACTTTTGCAAACCCAATAAGTTAGTTTTGACCTCTCTCCTGTGTTCTCGTCTATCTTCAACTTCACCTTCGTTGGTCCTTCTATTCTATTTTATATATATATATATATATTTTATTGTACTTCAGGTGAAGGCTTACAGAACAAATAGTTTCTCATGAAACAGTAGTACACATATTGCTTTATGACATTGGTTAACAACCCCACAACATGTCAACCCTCTAACTTCTCAACCTTTTTTTTTGGTGAAAATACACATAGCCAAAGATATACCATTTCAAAAATTTCTACATGCACAGTTCAGTGACATTGACTACGCTCTTCCAATTGTGCTGCTATTCTCACTTAAGATGAAGGCTTACAGAACAAAATAGTTTCTCATTTAACATTACTACACATGTTGCCCTATGACAATGGTTAACAATCTCACAATACATCAACAATATCCTTACTCAGCCTTGGGTTCCCTGTCACCAACTTCCTTGTCCCCTCTGCCTTCTGGCCCTTGTCACTGGACTATTGTATCTCATTATTCCCATTTGGTTTTACGGGGCTGTCCACTCCCAGGCTAAACGGTGAACCTCAGAGATAACTTCACCACTGAGCTAAAAGGGTGTCTGGGGGCCATACTCTCGGGGTTTCTCCAGTCTCCTTTAGGCCAGTAAATCTGGTCTTTTTTTGGTGAGATAGAATTATTTTCTACATCCTTCTCCAGCTCTGTCCAAAACCCTCTGTTGTGATCCTGGTCAGAGCAGTCAGTGGTGGTAGCTGGGCCTTCGATTCTATTTTTGTTGATGAGAATAAGTGTGTGTAAAGAAGGCACCATCCACTCTGAACTGTCACAGAGTAACAGTAATGCATCATTTCTGCTTGCATTTCTGTTGGTAAGAATTTGTCACATGACAATCTGCATGGAGACTCTGAACTACAGAGGACCACATGGAGTTCTGGTGATCTCTTGCTACTTAACGTACTAGTGCCCTAAAGCTTAGTGGCTTAAAACCTTGTGGGTCAGAAATTGGGAAAAGCACAGCCTACCTAGAAGGGTTGATTTTATTTAATCGTATCTGAACCCTCAGCTGGGATGACTTGAACAGCTGGGTATTGAATAGGTGAGAGCTGACAAAGTCTCTCTTTCTCCCTCTCTCTAGCTTCTCCATGTGGTTAGCTTGTGCTTCTTCACTAGGGAAGCCTCCAAGGGCTGACATTTAACATGGTGGCTCAGGGACCAACAGACCAAGGCAAACCCTTCCAGTTGTCTTAAGACTACCCTCAGAATTGGCATTAACATTACTTCTACTATCCTTTATTAGTGAAAGCAATCATAGGCCAAGCCAGCCACAGCGGAAGAGGTAATAGATGCCACTTGAGTCCTTGGGTTGTGCAAACCCTTTAAACATTCAGCTGCTAACAGAAAAGTTGGAAGTTTGAGTTCACCCAGCATCTACTCAGAAGAAAGGCCTGTCAATTTACTTCTGAAAAGTCAGCCACTGAAAACTCTATAGAGCAAATTTCTACTCAGACACACATGGGTCTTCATGAGTCAGAGTCACCTCAACTGGTTTATGCTTCATTTCTGGTGAAGCACTGGTGGTTCTATGGTAGAATTCTCACCTCCCATGCAGAAGAACCAAGTTCAGTTCCAACCAATGAACCTCATGCACAAACACTGCCCATCTCTTAGTTATGCTTTACATCTTGCTGGGATGCTAAACAGGTTTCAGCGGAGCTTCCAGACTAAGATGGACTAGGAAGAAAGGCTGGCAATCTACTTCTGAAAATCATCCAATGAAAACCGTAAGCATCACAACAGAAACAATCTGCAACTGATCACAAGGATAACACAGAACCTGGGAGCGTTTCATTCAGTTGTGCATGGGGTCATCATGAGTCAGCAGCCAACCTGATGGCAGCGAACAACAAAAACATACTTGGATCACATTATAGTATTAATTTCCATTTGCTTAAGCACTTTTTAATATATTTATGGCCATTTAAGTGTTTTACCCATTTTTCTATTGGGTTGTCTGCCGTTTCAATTACTCTCATAGAATATGAATCTAATTATAAATTCTTAGTCAGAAAGATAGATGACAAATATATCCCTGACTCTGTTATTTACCTTTTTATTCCCTTGATGTTGTCTTTTGATGAATAGAAAATCACTCGGATTCTTTCAATTTATTGAATCCTGAAACTTGTCCAAATTATGTTTTCAAAAGTTTAAGGATTTAACGTAAACAAAAATTAATAAGTATTAAGTCAATTAATTACATGAAACATTTCACTTAAATATTGTGACTTCTTCAGTTTCAAAGATACCAGATATAGAAATTGTTCACTCTATTGGAAAAAGCTACAAAAATTTTAATTTTAAATTTTTAAATTATGAAAATGATTTGAAGACTAATTTATGCCTCTAATAGATCACCTAAGAAGCAGTTTTATAATATATATTTTAGTTCAGTTAGAGGATCAAATGATACACATTAAATTATTTCACTATAACCATACACACACACACACACACACACACACACACAAAAACAGTTGCAGGCAAGTCCATTCTGGTTGTTAAATATTCTTCTTGACACCCCTGAATGAATACCTTCAGAACTATTTACTTCAACCATTAAGTACAGGGATACACCCATCCTAAGATCAGTTACTATACTATTCTGGCCTTGGGGGTTCCTAGAGGTCTCAACTGGTGTCAATTCAAACTCTAAGTACTAGGAATGGCAGGCCTATAGTTACACTTTCCTAGGAGATACTTTCTTTATTTTTGTTTTTTGTTTTACTCACAGTCTAGTCTACAACACAGGAACTTCTTCCTCATATTCTTTTGTTTATGCATAGACTTTTGTCTATATACCTATCAAGATAAAATATGGTCAATACGTCAATAAAAGGTTTTATTGACCAGAAAAAAATGTTTGTGAGCAGGGAAAATAGCTCCAGAGAAATGAGCTTGTCACATTACAATTTTTGATCAGCTTATATATGGTACAAACTGTCAGGGGATTTCCCAAAATGATCCTTTGTCATTCACTTAATCAGCAGGAGGTGTCTTGGATTGTTTAAGTTTGCAAGTCTACATTCTATAGGCTAGTTGTGGCTTTTCTACTTCTGAAAAATTTTCCCAAAACTGTCTTTATTACGAGTTTTTAGTTTTGGGCAAGGATTAAGAGTTTAGTTTAAACTGGAAGCTGGATAGGGGGCAGAGGATGTGCACATTTTCTTTAAAACGCCCCTTTCAATACAATGATATCCTTCAAGAATTCTGTCTTGACCCAAAGGCTCTCGGTTTTTACCAGCTGTTTTTTACTGTCCTTTGGTCTTTCTTCTACAAAATTTCCTTTAACATTGAAATTTCCTGGGAAAAGAGCTGTTAAAACTCCTCAAGGCATTTAATAAAAGAAGAATAAAGATTGGACTCAATCAACAATATCTACAGTAAAGTCATATTAATTAAAATATAGTTTGTTACTGACGCAGAAACAAATCAACAGAACAAAATAGAGACTGGAGGAACAGGCAGTGTATTTATAAGGACTTGGAATATTATAGAAATGGCATCATACATCTGGGAAGAAAGAAGAGCTAATTAGTCTGAAGACAGAGAAACAAAGCAGAATCAGTTTTAACTGATTATCTCACAGTATATGCCAATGTGAACTCTGTTAAAAAAGAGAAACTGAGGACAGGGATTGATGGGTTCCTCTGCATACATAGGAAAAATCGTAAAGGTCACTGACCGATGTGGAATGCACCCAGAAATAGATAAATAGAAATAAGGAGACACAGTGACTATGAAATCACACAAATCTCTTTCTGTGACAAGTGTGAAAGAAAAAAAAAATTAATAACAGATATCTTACTTTGATTTTAAGGGTTTTTTCTTACCCAGGAAACCAAAACTTAACCGTAAAAATGGCTGACCCAGACTGCAAAAACATTGACTCATTTCTTTCACCAGAAGCTGCTCTGCAGCATTGTAAATTTGACTTTCTGGTAGAAAAGGGTACTTAATAATAAACTCATTACCTCATGATTTAATGAAAAAGACTGTGAACTTCTTAAATTTTAATTTCAAGAGGTCTCATAGCTACAAATGACTGAAGGGCCAAATCTTCAGGCGCTACTTTTTAAAGTTAACTCAGTAACCGTTAAGTATTTTGGTCACCATGGAAACTTGTACTCATTAAGAAAAAATATTTAAGCTTCTGTGAAATCCCCAGTCCTCAGGAGCTTTACTTTTTCTTCATTTACTTCATGCAGGGAGACTCCGCTCCCCCCGTTTGGAAATTCTTTATTAAATTATGAAGTTGTCAAATATTATTGTTTTGATTTTGTTACAGTTGTAATTAACCTGCTTTGAGCTACTTGTTTTTAGAAAGAAAATAATCTCCCTGCATGCATACAGAAGACTACTAGGATGATTTAGGGGTGGAAATTGGAGCCATTATTCCCTGTCCTTGAGCATAAAGAATGTGACCCAGCTGGATCTGGATTTTTAAGAATTCACAAGGACACATCACCTGGGACCTGAGGTCGAAAAACAATAGCTAGTGCAATCTTGGAAAATATCTTCTAGGGAAACACTCACATAAACAAATCTTAGACAGAGGGTCCCTGGTTTCACAGTCGTTAGAGTTTGGCTGCTGACCAAAAGGTTGGCAGTTTGAATCCACCAGCTGTTACTTGGAACCCTATTGGGTAGTTCAACTCAGACCTATAGGGTTGCTATGAGTCAGAATCAACTCCACGGCAACAGGTTTTTGTTTTGTTTTACAGACAGAGCACAAAAGACCTATATATTTTTCCACTCTTAACTTTTTCTATTCTAATTGCCATTGAGTGGATTCCAACTCATAGCAACTTTATAGTACAGGGTAGAACTGCCCCATAGGGTTTCCAAGGAACAGCTTATGGATTCAGATTGCTGACTTTTTGGTTAGCAGCCGAGCTCTTAACCAATATGCAACCAGGGCTCCTCTTTTTCTATTAGCGTTTCATAAATAGTAAGATTTGTTGGACCAAGAAGACTCTCTTGACTGTCCTTACTGAAACATGTACCAGTGATTATTAAGAATGGCAATTCAAAACGTAGAATCGTGGTGATTTAGCAGTTTTTTGCAAATCTGTGAAAAGATGAAGGTTTCAATGATTTTACCCATTTGTAATGCTAATGTACACTAATGATTCTGTAATGCTCCTTGGACTGGGACAGACAACTCTGGCAGCATGCTTATCCATTTCCCACTTTTGCCTCTTTGAACTTACACAAATAAAATCTTTCTTTTTACTCCACTATAACTTAGTGATGATTTTACCCTAGGATAAGAGTAAACTTTATGTTTCAATTTCTTTGAGTTTTGATTATTTTTGAAACTTTTGTTAACCACAATGTTCCTTGTAGTCAAGTCAATTCTGACTCTTGGAGACCTCACATGTGCAGGGTAGAACTGCTCCATAGGCTTTTCAAGGCTGTGATCTTATGGAAGCAGATCTCCAGGCCTGTCTTTCAAGGCATCTATAAGTGAGTTCAAACCACCAACTTTGAACATTTAACTCTCTGTGCCAACAGAAGGATTCCACAAACAAAAGTAACTCAGCACAAGAGAGTAAGAAGAACAAAGAAAACTTCAGCACCACAAAAAACAGCACTACAAAATAACAGCAACAAACTCACATCTATCAATAATTACACTGAATGTAAAAGGACTCAATCCACCCATAAAGAAACGGAGAGTGACAGAATGGATAAGAAACAGGATCCATCAATATGCTGTCTACAAGAGACACACCTTAGAAACAAAGATGTGAATTTATTAAAAGTCAAAGGTTGGAAAAAAATATATCAAGCAAACAACTACGAAAAAAGAGCAGGAGTGGCAATTCTAATCTCAGATGAAATAGACTTTAAAACGAAATCTACCATAAAAGACCAAGAAGGACACTATATAATGATTAAGGGGACGATCCATCATGAAGACATAACCATAATAAACATCTACACACCCAATGGCAGGGCTCCAAAATACATAAAACAAACTCTAACAACACTGAAAAGAGAAATTGACA
>NW_004444116.1:4743181-4771291 GCF_000243295.1 Trichechus manatus latirostris
CATAGGGCAACATTTGTAGTAACTGTTAAACGAGAAACTATTTTGTTCTGTAAGCCTTCATCTTAAGTGAGAATAGCAGCACAATTGGAAGAACGTAGTCAATGTCACTGAATTCTGTATGTAGAAATTTTTGAAACGGTGTATCTTTGGCTACGTGTATTTTCACCAAAAAAAAAAAAAGGTTGAGAAGTTAGAGGGTTAATATGTAGTGGGTTTGTTAACCAATGTCATAAAACAACATGTGTACTACTGTTTCATGAGAAACTTTTTGTTCTGTAAGCCTTCACCTGAAGTGCAATAAAATTTAAAAAAAATAAATAAATAAATGTTATTTATTTCTATTATATTTGCAACATACAAAGTAAGAAGCAGTTATTAATGTGATGAATACATAATGAATTCCTGCAAAGCAAAAAGAATAAAAACTCAATAAAAAGTTGGACAAAGAACACTGCATTGACAACTGTCATTAGAAAGCTTGGATATATGGCAGACCACACATAGATTTTCCTTGTATAAGTCAGATGAATTTTCTAACCAGAAAGATACAGCAAAAAGTGAGAATACACATTGGAGCTACCAGCATCAATCACTAAACAGAGAATTGTGAGCTTTTGGACCTAAAATTAAAGGAAATAGTTTAGGGTAATTCCCAAAAGTGAAGAGTCATATTTAGATGAAATAACAAGCAATACTACTTCTCTTTGTTCTTTGGTTTTCATAGAAACACCGAAATAAGTGAATAAAATATTAAAGATAATTATCTTTCTTTACTAGTCAATGGGATGTGACTGGCCCCCATTCCTTAACTATCATGACCAATTTTCCTTCCACTTTATACACCAGAGTACCTCCCAAGGGACCACTCCAAGATGAGAAAGTGCATCCATATCTCTGTCCTAGGAAAGAAAATGATATTTGACTAAGGAAACATATTAGGCAATTGACACTTGTGTTGTTGTCCATGATTCCGGAACTAAGGAACCAATATAGTAAGGCAAGAGAATAGAAAGAATTTTTTTTTTTTTTAATGGAACTCAAGATAGAAATTATCCAAGGTTACGTCTTCATATTGCAAGTGTGGAAAACTATCCTATTTATTCTTACAACAATTCTTCTCATTACCTAGGGAACACTCTCTCTCAGGACTTTTATGCCTAGAGATCTGTGGCTAATAAAACGGCAGGCAGAATTTCAGGAAGGGAAAAAGAGGATTTTGAAGATAAAGAGCTGATGCTGCAATCCCAACAAGAATTCTCACTTGAAATATTTTTCTATTTGTAAATCACTTGAGTGTACACTGAAAAGTGAACAATTTTCTTACCCACGAACCTGAAAACTCTATCAGGTAAGAGAATGAAATAGGACAGAGGCTGCTAAGTTGTCCATATTTTCTATCTGTTAGTGAGTGATCTGTGCTTGGTAGTATTAAAGATAAATGCACAGCATTGAAAACAGATGTCCTATTTTATAATGTATTGTGCTTGTGGATTATGAAGGCACTTTACTGCCCACATTTTTGTTGCCATTCTCATTTTCAGTTCAACAAGCCTGGGTCTCTAGACATCTTCCAAAGCAACTCAGTAATGTTAAAATCTAAATGTTAAAATTGCAGTGAAAGGAATCATTTAGAACAGAGGAGTCTGATTTCTAATTTTTTTTTTTTTTTAAATAGGGAGAGTTTTATTTTTCCAAAGACATTTTTATGCAATATTGCTTTGTGGGCCAGAGAATCAAAAATGGTATTTGGCATGTCACCTGTATTTTAAACAGGAATTGTCAAATTTTTTAATTACAAAAAATAAACATGGCTATCAAAAAAAGTTACACCGAATGGTTTGAAGACAGCCCTTCATGAAGGTGTTGTAGAGATTAGATAATTTTTCACAGTTGCTTCCACATATTAAACACCTAGAACCTCATGGGCTCCCTAAACTCCCTTATCCATTCACTTTTGCACTCTTACTCATCTCAGATCATTTTCACCTACTGTCCGTGGTCTCTCCAACCTTTAATGATTCCCCTTTTATAGGAAACTACCCAATCTGCTCTCTATTACTATTCTTACACTTCTCTCAGTGCTCCCATTCTTATAATTTTCATCAAATCCTTGCTTCTTCCCTCCCAATAAGCAAAAGATCATCCACTCCATCTGGAAATGAAAGGAACAAAGAGGAAGCTATTTCACAAAAGTCTGTCTGCTTTTGTCAGTGTACCTAAAGGAGATAACTTAAGCTATCTTAAGACTATCCAAAAGGTTGGTGATTTAAACCCACCCAGAGGCACCCCAGAATTAAGGCCTGGTGATCTACTTCCAAACAGAGGCACAGTGAGGGTAACAAGCACGCAGGGGCAATCTCTAATTTGCCCCCTTCCCAATTTCAAGATAAATAGATAATGACACCTGCAATGCGTCAACAGAACACCTTTCCCCTTTTTGTCCAGCTGCCTCAATCAGGTGCCTTTCACATTTGTGGCACCTCGGATGCCATCTCACACCTCATCGAGAGCCCTCTTGGACTTATATCTGGGGTTAAGTGTCCCCCTCGGCACCCCTCCCTTCTACGCCTCTGCTTCGAAAAGGTCACTGCCTTGAAAACCCTATAGAGCAGATCCGCTCTGCACAAAAAGGATGCCATTAGTTGGAATCAACTAATGGCAACTAACGACAACAACTTTTCAAATAATGGAAGAAAAAAAGATTCAAAAGTTTGGCTGCATCTCAGTAAATGGTCCGTGTTTAGTCAAACATTAAACCTTCTTATAATTAACTTATTCACAATTTTATCAAGTGTTTTAACATTCACTGAAGAAATCTCTACTATTTCAATTATATGAGTGAAATGAAAATTAACGTGTTTCCTTAGTAGTAAACAGAAATTTTATTTGATGGAAAGGTCAAAAAAGATGAAACATGTTTTTCCAGTGAGAAGAGTTGGAAATTTGTGAGGACTTTGGAGAGGGCTGATATGCAACAGATACCCTTTCGGGGTGATGGAAGACCACGAGACAGCCAGCATCAGATTAATGGAACTAGAAGTTAACATGATGAATTTCACTTGAGGCAGAATATTCCTTAATATCTAAAGAGTGATGTCACTGCAGACAAGTTAAAAATAGGACTTAAGGAAATAGATTACAAGAAAAGATAGGACTTCAAGGGGATTGAAGCCATACATACTTCAAGGAGCGGTCCCTATATGGTGATAAGGGAGGAACTGATGAGCTCATTGGAGGAAGAACTTTACTTACCCAGGCATTCAGGGATATGATAAAGAAAAAAGAGTCCCAGAGCAACTAGAAAATGGAAGCACTATACCATTTGTCATCAAAGAACTAATTTGAGAATTCTACTTTTAGAAAATAGTACGATTCATATTATAGGAATAAACTAAGCTTTTCAGCACACATATCAATGATAAAATTTCAAATAAACCTCAGGCTAAGAATATCTAATTAATGTGGCCTCTTTTCTTGATGAAGCTAAGGCTTTATTACCCTCCTATGCTTGTGGCTCAGAAAGGGATCAGTGAGAGGATACCTCTAGCCCAGTTTACACTCTAAGATGACGAAAAGCTACTGTTACTATTTTAAGGGGCTTTATTTGTTTGTTTCTTTCTTCAAAGAAGTTGTGGTCTATAAAGAGCTTAGTGACTTCTTCCCTGTTTATTTTCGTTAAGCTAAAATCTTCCAGGTGGCTTCATAGTAGGTTTAGAGATAGCAATGTGGTGGATTACTTCAAATTTGCACCTATTAGAGCTGATTTAGGAAAATGAAAGGAAAGTTGTATCACAATGTAGATGTCCACAGGCAGAGAAAATGGGAGGCTGACAACATGCCCTAGATCTCAGACAGAATGTAAAGTATTAATGATAAATCGAAAAAAGAAAAAATAACACCGACTGAGTCAGACAAATAACAGACATGTAGCCTTAATACGTTACTGTTTAATGACTGACATTCTATAAAACTTCTGAGGTTGAAATCACGTAAAACAACTACAAAAACAAAACCAGTTGGTATCAAGTAGATTTCTACTCATGGCGACTCCATATATTACAGATTAGAACCAGGTTCTATAGGATTTTCTTCTTTGTAATCTTTACATTAGCATATCACCAGCCCTTTCTTCTACGGAGTCACTGGGTGGGTTCAAACTGCCAACCTTTCTGTTAATAGTGGAGTGCAAACCATTTGCGCCACCTAGGATCCTTCAATACAACTGTATTCTCCCTTAAGACATTTTGTCTTGGCGAGAAAATCCTGGGCTGGGAGGATTTTGACTCTCGTTAGAGATAGTGCTCCATATATTATTTTGTCTTCTCTTTTAAGTGATGCTGAATCAAACCTCAGTCACTGAATTTCTCCTCCTGGCAGCAACAGACATCCAAGAACTGCAGCCTTTTCTCTTTGTGGTTTTCCTCACCATCTACTTTGTCAGTGTGGCTGGGAATGGAGCTATCCTGAAGATTGTCATCTCTGATCCAAGACTCCATTCACCTATGTGTTTCTTCCTGGGAAACCTCTCATGTCTAGATATTGGCTACTCCACAGTGACACTGCCAAAGATGCTGGAGAACTTCCTCTCTACACACAAAGCAATTTCTTTTGTGGGATGCCTAAGACAGCTTCATTTCTTTCACCTCCTGGGCAGCACAGAGTCCATGTTGTTGGCTGTGATGGCCTTGGACCGCTTTGTGGCTATCTGCAAACCACTTCATTACACTGTCATCATGAATCATCAGCACTGTACCCAGACGGCTAGCACGGTCTGGGTCGTTGGGTTTTTGCATGCCCTGCTGCACTCCATAATGACCTCTTACTTGAACTTCTGTGGTTCCAACCAAATCCATCACTTCTTCTGTGATATTAAACCTTTGCTGGAGTTGGCCTGTGGGAACATTGAGCTCAACCAGTGGCTGCTCAATACCGTCACAGGGACCATTGCTATGGGCCCTTTCTTTCTCACCCTTCTCTCCTATTTCTACATTCTCATCTATCTTGTCTTCAAGACCCTTTCATGCAGCAAGCTTCACAGAGCACTGTCCACCTGTGCCTCCCACTTCATGGTAGTTATTCTTTTCTACGCTCCTGTTGTCTTCATCTATATTCGTCCTGCCTCAGACAGCTCCATGGACCAGGACCAAGTCATTGCCATCATGTACACTGTGGTCACGCCTGTAGTAAATCCATTGATACATACTTTGAGGAACAAGGAAGTGAACAGAGATTTGATCAGGGCAATCAGAAGGAAGCTATAACTTGAAGGATCTAGAGAACTCTTCTGAGGCATAAATAGGCAGGCAATGAGAAAGTTGAGATTTGAATTTACACTGCTCTAAAATTGTTTGGCATATGTATGAAAGTGGGAACTAAATAAAACAAATATGAATGGTAAAATCCAGTCTAGTAGGTAGGTTGTATAAAAGAAACTTAAACAAGTTGGACACTATCCATGGAACTCTCATGCTGAATTGGTTTTTGGGATATCAGCTGATATAACTGATTTATTATATATTATAGTGTGTTCTCATGTGAAATCAGGTGTAGAAATATGCCTGTCTTACCCATATAGTGGGTATATGGATAATATTCAGGTTTATTTATGTGATCCCTTTAGTTTAACATATTTTAATATGAACAGTAAAGTTACTATGCTTTTATATTTTGAGGATTTTAATTTAGGGCTATGATTATTTAATTGTAAAAGCAAATGCTAATTCACATATGAGTAAGGAGAGTTCTTAAGAGGTATGTCATGACTTCTTGTTCACCAAACAGGATGGCAAATAAGTGATTAAAACAAATGAACTGTAATCACTAATTAACAGAAATAAAATAACTAATGGTTCCTGTAAAGAGTTCCAGCACCTCTATCTCCAGAATCAAGTGGCCAAACTATCAATGATTCCTGTGGAATATAGTTAAAAGTGGAGTCAGGTTAAAAAAAAAAAATCTCAAAAATTCTTTTCTGTCTCATTAGTGTGTTATTTTCTCCTTGGCATTTGGTGACAGAAAATGATGATTTTCAAAACCTTTCTATTTTTTTACTTGTTTTTCGATTTCTATCCCCATTTTTGACAGATAGTAATATGATGTAATACGATGAAATATGAATAATGTATCAAATTTTTCTTTTGTTTTTCTTTCTTGGAACAAACCTCATCCTAACTGAAAACAATGAAACCATAGTTGCTGAGGTATTTCTTGAGTTAATAGACAAGAGGTACTGTGTTCCTCACTTTCTAAGTACCTAGAAGTGCCTACTGTCCCTGAAAGAATGAGGGGTGCCAACATTTATAATGATTTAGATAGACAACAGTATCAAAAGATATCTTGAACTGGTGAACTGACTATTCAAAGTCTTGACATTCACTTTGCAAACTCAAAAAACTTGATTCTAACCTCTGTCCTGTACTTTTTCTGTCTTCAATTCTACCTACTTTGGTCTTTTGAGTATATTCTTGTTGATGAGTGGAAGCTTGTGTGAAGAAAGCACTTTCCACTCTGAACTTCTCAAAGTAGCAGTAATACGTCATTTCTGTTCACATTTTTGTTGGTGAGAATTTGTCACATGACATAATCTGCATAGAGACTGTCAACTATAGAGAATCTCATGGAGGTCTGATTATCTATTGCTGCCTAACAAACTAGTATCCCAAATTTTAGTGGCTTAAAATCTTTTATTTAATTAAATTGCATGATTCTGTGAGTCAAAAATTGGGAGGAGAGCAGCCAGGAAGAATTGACTTTACTCAGTCATATCTGGAGCCTCAGCAAGGATGACTTGAACAGCTGGGTATTGAATAAGTGGGAGCTGACAAAGTCTCTCTTTCTTTCTCTCTCTCCAGGTTCTCAGTGTGGTTAGCATGTGATTCTTCAGCAGGGAAGTCTCAGAGCAGATTTTTTGCATAGTGGCTCAGGGGACAACAGACCAAAGCAAAAGCTTCCAGTTGTCTTAAAGACTAGGTCCAGAGATGGCATTAACATTACCTGTTCCATACTCTATTAGTCAAAGCAGTCACGGCCAACCCAGCTTCAGGGTAAGAGAAAATAAACCCCACTTGATTCCCTGGATGGTGGAAATGATTAACACTATCAACTGCTAACTGAAAGTTTGGAGGTTCGGGTCCACTGAGAGGCACGTTGGAAGAAAGGTCTGGTGATCTACTTCTAAAAAATCAGCCACTGAAAACCCTATGGAGCACAATTCTACTCTGACACACATAGGGTCAACATAAGTTGGAGTCAGCTTAATGACAACTTTTTTTTTTTCCCCAATGAGAAGAGAATCAAGATTTTGTGAACATCCTTCATCCAACACAGTCTCACCTCCTGCTCAAATAATTTACATTGTCCCCATGAGCAAAATATACTTACTTCTCCTCCTAGTAATCCTAAAATCTCATCTCATTATAGCATCAGCTCAAAGTCTAGGTCTTTTCACCTAAATCAGTTCAAGGAGCAGATGGAGTTTCTTGTGTATAGTTCCTAAAGTATGGTTCCTTTACAACTGAAGAACTTTGAACTAAAGAGTCAAATTATCTGTTCATCACACACTAAATGCACAATGGTAAGATAGATACAGGATGACCACACTAGACAATCTCATTCCATAAGGGGAAAATGGGAGGCACGTGACAGTCATATAGCAATTTTTAAATCCAGTTGGGGAACTTTTTCTAATTCTGTCCTTTACAGTCAAAATGATGAAGTTGAAATTGATGGCGCCAATGAAATTCTCTTTAAAACATATTAGAGTTTTATAATCTTACTGAAGTTTACTCAGATAAGTGCCACTTCCACAAATTTCTTTGAGATAGACCCTTCTCTGGCTTGGGCTGAATGTCAAGATATTGTGGAACAACACCTTTAAGTGTCCTAGAAACATGTTTGTCTGCTTGGAAAGGTGTACAAGGCATGTCCTTAAGATTCTTAGGGACCTTCTAGTCTAGCATAGTGCGCAGCAGACCTTCCCTTAATAATTTTAGAAGCTGTACGAAGCTGCCCCTTTATCTCTTTTAAGTTTCAACCAACAGTCTATAACTGAGTATTCAAACAAAGGATAGATGACAAGCTACATAGAAGTGGAAAAATGAATTCATAATTTGAGTAGGATGTTAGTCAAGATGATCTCTAAAATTTCTTCCAACTCTAAGATTCTATGAATTTGTAATAATATCTAAATTATAAGCATGAGAATCATGCAATCCAAGTTATCTTGGCTTTGTAGTGATGCAAAAAAAAAGGACTTTATTACCTTAAACACGCATTTACTTTGCAATGAACATATTGACAAAGGGAGATAACCCTTTTTGTTGGGCGTTCTTGAATCTAAATGACAAATTACAATAATTTTCAACATTTGTGTCTGATGCACAAAATAAACTAAAATTCCCAGTAGTTACATGTGATGATTAACTCAACTCAACAGAAAAATACTCCACAGGAAACTCCATGTAACTGCAAGTTTTGGCCTAAGGTATTTACAAGGAGCCCCAAACACCCAGAGTACCCAGGGACTTCTCTGTTCATGCCAGAGGAACAACAAAGCCTAACCTCCAGTGGCCAAAGGAAGATTAAAATGACCTTATTTTTCTTCTCTTCACAGGACCAGATTTTACAGAAAGTGGATGAATTACAGAGATCTGAGCCTCTGCTTAGCAGTAGCTACTCACGTTGACAACTTCTCCCTAAGTTTAGGTTGGAAGATCCTGGCTGGATGTGCTCTGGTGAGTGGACTCTAAAAGGGGAGATTATTCTGAATAATCGAAAGCCAATGAATTACAGAGTTTGATTGAATGTGATAAAGCCAGGCATTGTCAATTAATCCATAAAAGCTGAAATTAAAAAGTTATCAAATGTAAATGGTTTAAATGATAATTAGGAATCCGAACTAGAAAGTTGTAAACTGTTTACACTATAGAAACCTTGTGTGGAATGCAATTCTCATCTCCCCAGCAATACTTTCCTTTGTGTGACTACTGAAGAAGACATTTGGGATGACATCATTTGATATTTCTTGTATTCTTATTATTCATTGACCTTAAGAGTGGCTTATAAGAGATGTGAGATCCTTCCCATACCAGAGATCACAGATAAATTGTTCAAATATGGTAGAAGAATAAAAAAAAAGATGATAGATCAAAATATTGTAATGTCAGAAAAATAACTGTATTTTCATCTTCACAAAATAAGGATAAAAAAGTCCCCACAGACAAAGAATTTAAGAGCATAAGAATTGTAAGAAGCATGTAAGAGCATGTTTCTGTCTCAACCAGTTATCCAGGTTTCTGGTCTCTTCTATTTTAGGAAGAAATCCTGATGTAAATAAAACACAAGAAAATCCTGGAAAGACCAAATAGGGTCACTTTTGGGTAAAACAGAAAATATTCCCATATACATTGAATGAAGTCTACTCTGCTGTGTTACATGACAGAAAAATCATCAACATTCTCCCAGCAATGTAGAAATGAAAGCTTCCAGAGTCCCTGAAAACATCACCAAGGGAGTTACTGTTGGAAGAGAAAGTATCTAAGTGAGTATTCTGTCTTACGACAACCACATGTGTTTCAGACGAGAACTGCATTCCATAGGATTTTCAATGGCTGTGATCTTTCGAATGTAGATTGTTTTTTTCCAAAGTGCCTCTTGCTGGATTGAAACCTCCAAACTTTTGGTTAGAGCATTAACCATTTGTGCCACTCAGGGACTCCTAAATGTGTCATTAGAATCTCTAGAAGCATAAAGTGTCACCCTCAATGTCTGCAATTAATGTCTACACAGACACACACATGCTATAAGATTGAGTCAGTTTTCATATAGGTTAGACTAGATGTGTGCTGGTGACAACCTCTTCTGGTCCAGGTGCCCTCTATCAATCTTGGACTTAAATAATTTATAATATAATTACATAGTATATTACAAGACCCAAAAGTATCCATCACTTTCAGGTACGTAATCTATTGTATGCACGTCTCTGGACTTAGTGCTGAGGAACAAAAAGGGGGTCTTTAAAGGTCGGGATAATAAACCTTTAAACCATCTAGAAATAATTAATGTCATATGCTATATTCCCTTAGACTCTTCATTCTATATTTATTTATACATATTTGCATACAGTGTATATGGTCTATAGTATTTTATTTAAACCAAAATAGTGACCACTATCCCATTTCATGATCATAGTTTTCAAAGCCATGTAAATATCATTATGTAAATAATTAACGGAATATTTGATTTGAACATTATAAGATCTATTTTTTTACTACTGTAATAATTCCAAATAAACTTGTTTCTTAACACCCTTTATTCACATGATTTAATTAAAATACTTAGCATAAATTTACTTAGTTTAAAGTACAGACTGCTTTAACACTCCTATGAGCTATTGTTTTTAGGATGTACACAGAAATTTGACCATTCTAGCTGCATATTTTATATTTTGTCTTGCTTCATACTTAGTGGCTGTGAGCATTCTATTTCTGAACCTTTGCAAATCTGATCAGTACAAATATTATCTCATTGCTGCTTTAAGTTTTATTTAATTCAGTTACAATAAACATTGTTTTATGTGTTTATTAGCCATTTTATTTTCTTTTTAAGAATACACTGGGAAAGGTCTGGCCTGCCATTTTTCTGATAGAAAGTCAGCATCTTTCAGTTCAATTTATATATTATATGTTAAGCGTAATGATTTTTGGTATATCATAATTGTTGTATAAAACCCAAAAACCAAATCTGTTGCCATCAAGCCGATTACGACTCATAGCGACCCTATAGGACAGAATAGAACTGCCCCATAGAGTTTACAAGGAGCACCTGGTAGATTTGAACTGCCGACCTTTTGGTTAGCAGCCATAGCACTTAACCACTATGCCACTAGGGTTTCCAGTTGTTGTATAGATACTATCAGTATACAACGTGCTCTGAATTTTATTTATTTTTCCAATAAATGTTTAGAAAAAAATAAGAATTTGTTCTCTCATACATGAAACAAAACTATAAAATTGCAGTAACAGAACCAATGTGTTGGTGGGGCATATGAAAAGACAGAAAGATTAATGGAGAGTATAACTACCTCAGAAATTACTTAATAAATACATATGTGTGTGAACTTAATGAAACTTTAAATGTATATAAAATTTTGATCATCTATATGTCCCATAACAAAATTATATATATTTTCCTTCCCTTTACTTGAAATAGGTGACACGAAAATTTATAATCTACCTTATCCAATCTTCCTTATGTCTGAGCCAACGTCATTTAAAATTGTTCAGCATAATTATTAGTCTTTGAAGCTACTTTACACTTACAATGATGAACTGGTTATCCTGACTTCATGCCTTAGCGTCACCGAAGAAGTGGATTCTATTGTTAAATAATGAAAGTTCTCCTTGTATGAGTGTCCATCTTGTCTTGCAGTCCGCATCGCTCTTGGAAATAAACAATATGACTAATTTCACTACAATAAGTGGGTTTCTTCTCATGAGTTTTTCTGGCAATCCTGAGATAGAAATCTTATATGCTTCTTTGTTTTTAGTCTTATACTTAGTGGCTTTAATTGGCAATGTTCTCATTATCACTGCAACTTCCATGGACAATAGTCTCTACTCACCTATGTATTTCTTCCTGAAACATCTCTCCTTTTTGGATCTGTGCTATATTTCTGTGACTGTCCCAAGATCCATTTGCAACTCCTTCTTGAATAGTGGCAATATTTCCTTCTGGGACTGTATACTGCAGTGTTTTGCATTCACTGTCTGTGGTTCAGCTGAGATGGCCATGCTCACAGTGATGTCTTATGACCGCTACGTGGCCATCTGCCTTCCACTGCATTATGAAATCATCATGGATGTCAGCGCCTGTGTTCACGGGGTCGTAGCGGTCTGGATCAGTGGAGTCATCTCTGGAGTCATGCATACAGCTGCTACTTTCTCCATCCACTTCTGTGGTGCCAATATCATTCACCAGTTCTTCTGTGATGTCCCCCAGCTCCTGAAACTCTCTTGTTCCAATGACTACATCAGTGAGCTTGGGGTTGCTGGCTTCCTGTCCTTGGTGGCCTTTCTTTGTTTCCTCTCTATTGGTCTCTCCTACACACACATATTCTTTACCGTGCTGAGGATCCCATCTGGTGAGGGTAGAGACAAAGCCTTTTCTACTTGCTTGCCCCACTTATGTGTTGTCATATTATTTATCTCTACTGGAGTTTTTGAGTTTCTAAAGCCACCTTCTGACTCTCCGACTGCACTAGACTTTTTGCTAACTGTTCTTTACACTGTTGTGCCCTCAACACTCAATCCGATGATCTATAGCTTGAGGAATAAAGCCATAAAGGTAGCTCTAAGAAAGGTTTTTAAAGGAAGAAAATCCTGCCTGTTTTGCTGAAACAAGTCTATTAATTCCTGGTTGGGAGACAAATTCAAAATACATTAGAAAAACCTAACAAAGTCAATCAAGACATTAAAGCAAATAAAGAACTCTTAACAGGGAAAGTTATTATATAAATGAACTGTCACTGAGCAATAAAAACATTAAAACATAGAATTACACATATAAGTTACTCATGTTAATGCAGTATATTTAAATTTCACCCTTCAAAGCCAGGTGTAGAAAAATATAAATTTCTTTAATTTTACGGACTCCAACTTAATTTCCCTTCCCTACCCCTTTTTATCAGGGTGACAGAAAACCCAATCATTCTGAGATTCCTTCCTCATTTTTTCCCTGAGTTACACTGCAGTTTGGGATATTACATAGTATACAAGCATTGAGGAGAGTCACCTGGCTCAATGTCCTCTGGGAATTTAGGGGTCCGCTAAGATTCTATTAAGGTTTCACTCTGCAAGGGAAACACACTCAGTGCTTCAATCAGTAATAGACAAAGGTCACCCTTGAAAAGTCTCATTACATCAGTGACATTGCCTCTTCAGGGGCAGTGCAGTACTTTGTCACTCGTATGGATGATTTAACTAATACTGACAATCTGAAAGAGACTCTGAAATACATGCTTTTCAGTTGTAAAATGAATAAGAGAAGAAATACAAACAATATTTAAAATAATAATATGCTAGGGAAAAGAAAAGGTGCATTTGAAAAATAAGCAAAATATTATATAAGTATAATGTATAATGATTGAAATTTAAAACTCCACAGATGGAGTAAGCGGCAGATAAAACACAAAACGAGAATTAGTAAACTGAAGATAGAGCCAAGTTTTTTCCCACAGAATGAATAAAAATAAATGAAGTTATTTTGAAAAGCATGAAAAATATATTTGAGTCTCAAAATGAAAAGGAGGGTGCAAAATTTATCTAATAATAGTTCCAGAAAGATCTATTGATCTATTTGTCTATTTTTTAAGGGAATGGGTGACAGACAATATTCAGAGAAACAACTTCTAAGATTTTTTACAGAATTAATAAATACACAGGTCTTCAGGTTTGAGAAGCACAATAAAAATCGGTCAGTATAAGCAAAATGAATTCACATGTAGTTATTTAATACTGAAATTATAGAATAACAAAGAAATTTTTTAAATCTCAATATAAAAAGAGATTTAAAATAATACTAATTTTATATTCTAGAAGCTTTACTGTTTTACTTTTCACATTTAGCTCTCTAATCCATAGAAAATAATTTTTGTGTATGGTGTGAGGTAGGTGTCATTGCTCATTTTATTCAAATAGATATCCAATTAAACCAGCATCATTAACTGAGAAACAAAATATTTTCCCCACTGAATTGCAGTGATATCTTTGTCATAAATCAAGTGACTGTATATATGTAGGTTTCGCTAATCTGTTCATTTGATCATGTGTTCATGTTTAATTGATCATGTTTATAATAGCAAGTTCTATTAATTACTGTGAATTTATAATAATTTAATATCTGCTAGTTTAAATTTCCTAATGCTATTTTTTTCACATTTTCTGAGCTACTCGATATCTTTTTCATAGCCATATAATATACTTTTAAGATCGTTTTTTCAATTTTCAAAAAATATCTGCCAAGATTTTCATTAGAATTACATTTAATCAATAGAGCAAATATTGAAGAATTGTCTTCTTTCAGAGATTGTTTCTTCTAATCCATGAACAGAGTACTCTCCTATATTTATTTAGGTCTTTAAAAATCCTCTCAGAAATGATATATAGTTTCAGTGTAGTGGTTTTGTACATGTTTTATTAGATTTACATCTATGTATTTGATGTTACTGTTAAATTTCATTGTCTATTTTTGTGGCCATATTTAGAAAGACGATTAATTTTTGTATATTGACCTTTCATGCAGTGATCATGCAAATTTACTATAAATTCTAATAGATCTTTATAGATTCTTTGAATTTCTACTACACATCATGTCATCTGTGAATAAAAGACTTTATTTTTTCCTTTCCAATTTTTAAAACTTTTCTTTCTTTTTCTTGTTTTTATGTTTGCTAGGAACTGAAGGCCAATGTTGATTAAATGGTGATAGTGGATATTCTTATTTTGTTCTCAAATTATACAGAAATACACCCAATATTTCACGGAGGTGACTAAGGCGGATCCTAATGTTAGGACATCATCAGTGGGCTCATGGATGTGCCCAAAGGAGAAAGAATTGGCTTTAAATATATGACATAACAAGAAGAGAGATGCCAAAGCAAGTCATTCTGCTAGTTAAATATAACCATTATTACCCTTCTCATCTCGGGCCTCCTTAACTTCCACACTAAGAAATCAGAGACAACCTAGAAAGTGTGGGAAAAGGCACGTAAGTGTGAGGCTGATATAAATATATAAAATGTGGCAATAACTTCTACACTCTCTGAAGACTTCCAGCTTGTAATAGACCTGAGTTGGGTGAGGAGGGAAGCTTAATTTTGCATGAAGCTCAGTGTTTTTGATTGTTTATATTGAGTTGAGTATAATTAATTACTAAAGTAATATTAATCTTGTGACTAACTGTTATTATAGGACTTTATTAAATATGAATGAGAAGATAAACTACAGGTGTTCCAGCAGCATGGAAAATATTAATATATTTAAATGTCCCAGTACATTGTTGAAAACAATATAGAAACCAGCTTACTATTAGGGGAGGTTAAGATCTCTATGTGACACCAATACAGGCAGGCCAGCCAGAAGCTTAACAAGAAGATCAGGAAAAGAGACAATCAAAGAGAACCCAGCTAAAACCAAATTAATCCCTGGTGGTCCAAAAGGGCATGCCCTCTGAGAGCTAACCAAGAGGGAACTTCTTAGTTACTTGTGCCTGGCTGAACATGGAGCAAACTCATAAACTCTCTGAACAGTGAAAGTAGTCTCAAGTCTCACATATATTCAACATAAATAAATGAAAATCTTTCTTTTCAAGGGCTTAAGCACACCTCTTATCCAATCGATTGTTGACCACTAAACAGTGCTGACCCTGGAGAGATCCCTAGGAAGCCAAGCTTAAAGGCAAAAAGGAGAGAAAAAACCAGCAGACATATCAGAAGCTTCACATTGTGGAATAAGTAGACATCACTAACCTAGTCCAATCAAGTCACTAAATAAATAAGAAAGTAAAATAAAATAAAATACCAACAAACCCCAGGGGTGGAGGAGAATCAGTATCCAGGGTTGCTACAATATATTACCTAAAATGCCTGATTTTCAATAAATAAATTTGAGACATGCAAAGACATAAGCAAGTGTGACCTATACACAGAAAAAAAAAGCAAGAAACAAAAAGTGTCTATAAGTGAGCCCAGATATTGTACTTGGCAGACTAAGACTTCAAAGAATCTATTACGAATATATTCAAAGAACTAAAGAAAACATGTTTAAAGAATTAAGAGGTGGCATCACAATAATCATCTCATATGATTGATTGTCATCATACCAAAAAACCAAACCAAACTCATAGCTATCAAGTTGATTCCAACTCATAGTAACCCTACAGGACAGAGCAGAACTGCCCCATAGGGTTTCTAAGGCTGTAAATCTTTACAGAAGCAGACTGCCGCATCTTTCTCCTGCAGAGTGGCTGGAGGGTTCAAACCACCAACATTTCAGTTAGCAGCCGAGTGTTTAACCACTGTGCACCAGGGCTCCTATCAATTGTCATCATGCTGCCTCTCAAGTCTTCAAATATGAGTCAAAATCAATTTAATGGCACACAACAACAACACAATGACAATGTCTTATCAAATAGACAATATCAATAAAGAAATAGAAATTATTAAAAAAAAAGAATCCAATGGAAATTCCAAAGGAGAAAAGTGCAAAAATTGAAATAAGAAATTTGCTAAAGGGGCACAACAGTAGATCTGAACTGGTAGAAAAAATAATTTAAAAAACTTGAAGATAGACTGATAGAAATAATGCAATCTCTAGAACAAAGAGGAAAAATAGAATGAAAAGAATTATCCAAGCACACATACCTATGCATAATGGGAACAAAAAAATTAAAAAGACAGAAAAGGAAAGAAAAAAATATTCCAATAAGTAATGGTTACAAACTTCCCAAATGTGATGAAAAACATTAATCTACACATCCAAGAAGTTCAATGTGCTCCAGTAGAATAAATACATAGAGATACACACCCAGATGTATCATAGTAGAACTGTTGAAAGACAACAGGAAAATCTTGAATGTAGAAAGAGAAAAATCACTCATCATATACAAGGGAAAATAAAATTAAGAGCTGAATTCTTATCAGAAACAATGAAGGCCATAAGGCAGTAAGACGACAAATTGAAAGTGTTAAAAGAAAAACCTGTCAAAAAAGAATCTCATATGCAGCAAAACTATTTTTCAAAAATGAAGGTGAAATGAAGACATTCTCAGATAAGAAAAACGAATAATTTTTTGCTAGCAGACCTACCTACCAGAAATACTGAAGAAAGTTGTTCAGGCTGAAGGCAAATAACACCGGACAGTAATTCGAATCTCAGTATAGGTAATTATATAGGTAATTATAAATGACAGTGTAATAGAATATTTCTTCTTTCTTCTCTTAACTGATTTAAAGAATAATGCATTAAAAATATGTATGTTCCTCAGAAAGCTAGAAATAGACATACGATTAGATCCAGCAATCCCACTCCTAGGAATATATCCTAGATAAATAAGAGTCGTCACTCGAATAGACATATGCACACCTATGTTCATGGCAGCATTGTTCACAATAGCAAAACGATGGAAACAACGTAGGTGCCCATCAATAGATGAATGGATAAACAAACTATGGTACATACACACAATGGAGTACTATGCAACGAGAAAGAACAACAATGAATCTGTGAAACATCTCATAACATGGATAAAACTGGAGGACATTATGCTGAGTGAAATAAGTCAATCATGAAAGGACAAATATTGCATGAGACCTCTATTGCAGAAACCAATGAAAAAGTTCACACACAAAATATAACAATCTTTGTTGGTTTCCAGGATGGGAGGGGTGGGGGGAAAATACTAAATAGGCAATAGACAAGTGGTATCTTGGGTGAAGGGTGAGACAGTACACAATACAGGGGAAACCAGCACAACTTGTACAAGGAAAGGTCATGGAAGCCCCATAGACACATCCAAACTCTCTGAGGGACTGAATTGCTGGGTGGAGGGCTGTGGGGACCATGGTCTCGGGAAACATCTAGCTCAATTGGCATAACACAGTTTATAAAGACAATGTTCTACATTGTACCTTGGTGAGTAGTGTCTGGATGTCTTAGATGCCTGTGAGCAGCCATCTAAGATACTCCACTGGTCTCCTCCCTTCGGGAGCAAGGGAGAATGAAGAGAACAGGATACAAGGAAAAAATTAGTCCGAAGGACTAATTGCCCACAGCTACCAAGGCCTCCACCAGACTGAGTCCAGTACAGCTAGATGGTGCCCGGCTACCACCACTGACTACTGTGACCAGGATCACAACAGAGGGTTCTGGACAGAGCTGGAGAAGGATGTAAAACAAAACTCTAACTCACAAAATAAAGACCAGATTTACTGGCCTAAAGGATACTGGAGAAACCCCAAGAGTATGGCCCCCAGACACCCTTTTAGCTCAGTGGTTCACCTTTCAGCCAGGGAGTGGACAGCCCCATAAAACCAAATGGGACTAATGAGGTACAGCAGTCCAGGGACAAGGGCCAGAAGGCAGAAGCAGACAGGAAAGCTGGTGATAGGGAACCCAAGGTTGAGTAAGGATAGTGTTGATGTGTTGTGAGGTTGTTAATCATTGTCATAGGGCAACATGTGTACTAACTGTTAAATGAGAAACTATTTTGTTCTGTTAGCCTTCATCTAAAGTGAGAATAGCAGCACAATTGGAAGAGCATAGTCAATGTCACTGAACTGTGCATGTAGAAATTTATGAAATGGTGTATCTTTGGCAATGTATATTTTCACCAAAAAAAAAAGGTTGAGAAGGGAGAGGGTTGACATGTTGTGGGGTTGTTAACCAATGTCATAAAACAATATGTGTACTGCTGTTTCATGAGAAACTATTTGCTGTGGAAGACTTCACCTGAAGTACAATAAAAAAAAATGTATGTAATTGACTAGTGGGCCTATGACATATAAAAATGTAGCATACTTGACAATTATATCACAAGCAATGTCAGTGAGAAGAAAGCTATAAAGAAATAAGGAATTGACACCAGATAGTAACACAAATCCACAGGAAGAAATAAAGAGAATCAGAAAGGGAAATAAGAAAGTTATTATAATAAACTCTCAAGATACATACTTGTTCTCCTTTCACTTCTCAGCTACTTTAAAAGACAAAATAAATTATACAAAATAATAATTACAACAATGTATTGTTGGGTTTGTTAACATACATAGATCAAAATGTGTAACAATAAAAGTGAAAATTGGGGGTAAGGGAATAGAGGTATAGGGACTAAGTTTCTATATCTCACAGTAATTAAGTGAGCGTCCATCCTAGGTAGATCCTGAAAAATTAACATGTACATTTTAAGTCCTAGAGCGACCATTAATAAATACCTGAGAAATATACTTTTAAATCATTAAAAGAATTAAAAGGTACACTAGAAACTAAGAAGGCAGTAAATGAGCAACAGAGGAACAAAAAACAAAAGACATATAGAAAAAAATGCAAAATTGAAGATGTAAATACAACCACATCAATAATAATGTCAAATATGAATGAATTTAACAATTCAGTCAAAAGGAACATATTGTCAAACTGGGTGCAAAACAAGATTCAACTATATGCCGTCTACAGGAGACACACTTTAGATTCAAAGATAGAAAAATCAGTTGTCATCAAGTTGACTCTGACACATGGTGATCCCATGGGTGTCAGAGTAGAATTGTACTCCACATGGTTTATTGTTGTGTGTTGTTGAGAATATACACAGCAAAACGTACACCAGTTTCACATGTACAATTCAGAGACATTGATTACATTCTTCAAGTTGTGCAGTCATTTCCCCCCTTCGTTTCTGAGTTGTTCCTCCTCCGTTAACATAAACTCACGGCCTCCTACCATTCCTATCTAATCTTTATAGTCGCTGTTGTTACTTTGATCCCATATAGATAGTTCTTAAAAGAGCATAATGCTCAAGGATGATATTTTTTACTAGTTAAGCTAAACTATTGTTTGGCTTCAAGAAGACTTCAGAGGATATTTTTGGTTTAAGGTTTAAAGACTATCTCAGGGCAATAGTTTCAGGGGTACATCCACCCTGCATGGCTCCAGAAAGTCTGGAGTCCATGAGAATTTGAAATTCTATTCTATGTTTTCCCCCTTTTGATTAGGATTCTTCTATAGAAACTTTGATTAAGATGTTCAGTAATGGTAGCCAGACACCATCCACTTCTTCTGGTCTCCTGGCAAAGGAGGTTGTCATTCCTAGAGACAATTAGCCACACATTCCATATCCTCCTCCTATTCCTGACTCTCCTTATTCTTCTGTTCTTCCAGGTGAATAGAGACCAATTGTTCTACCTTGAATGGCTGCATGCAAGCATTTAAGACCCCAGGCACTATACAATGAACTAGGGAATAGAAGGGAAGCACTAAACACATTATTAGGCCAATTAACTGGGATATCCACATGAAACTATGACCCTAAACCTCTAAACCAAGAAACCAAATCCCATAAGGTGTTTGATTGTACATAAGAAGCCTCAGTAGCCACTCTTTTTTTTTTTTTTTTTCTCCATAGGATTTTCAGTGGCTGATTTTTCAGCCTCTGGTGGACTTGAACCTCCAACCTTGCAACTTACACCACCCAAGGACTCCTTTATTCACACACTTGCAGTTCAATAAGATATTTCAATCTGTGGATTTATGTCTTTATTAAACACTGGAAAATATTTTTCTCTTTTGTATTTGATAAGTTCTTTCTCTTTTCTCCTAAAAACTAGATATTAGATGGGATTTGGGACTTTCCACTATAATCTCTATGTTATAATTTTTTAACTTTTCAGCAGTTAGTCCTTTATTCCATATTCTGATAGAAGGTTTTGGGTCTACCTTTAAAATCCGTAATTTTTTTTTTAGCTGTGCTCTTTACATTCACGTAATCTACTGAGATTTTTATTTTGACTATATATACATATATGTGTATTTGTGTGTGTGTGTGTGTGTGTGTGTGTTTCTATGATTCATAAAGGGATATGAGCTCAGAGAAATGATACATAGTATGAAATTACCCATGGGCCAAAATAAAGTACAGGGCACTGCCAGGGGTCTCAGATAAAAATGAAATCAAGGGTCTGGTTTCAGGACTTTTTATTGAGAAAAAGAAAGATATAAGGGAGTGTCTGGTAGATAGTCTCTGCTGGACAACAGAACTATTAAGAATCATAGGTCATTGTACTACTTCATCCTCACAGTTGGCCTAAGGTAGAAAAGAGCCTAACTCAGAAAAAAAAAAATTATGTGGCTTTTGTCTAATATAATGGATTAGCATTTGATAAATAAGAAACTATAACTTGACACATAACTCATTTTAAAAATGAATTATACCAGGTTGTGCTGAAACGGATGGAATCAGTTCAAAATGAAAAGATACCGCTGAGCCCTCAACCATCCATGGGCAGGAAGCAGGATGCAATAGCTACTCATCTGCAAACACAGGCCATTTCTTATGGAAATAAAAAATGTGTGTGGAACCAAGACTCCAGAAGGTGGAGCCAAGCACTACAGAGAATCACTCCCACCAAGCAGAACTGGGCCTTGGTCATAGAACTGGTGATGTGTATATACCAGGCAGATGACAGAATTGTTTTGTACCAGTGACTGCTGTGTGCCGTCTTTTCCCTCCTCATATTGAAAAGGAGTGTCAATTTCTGTTACCCTATGCTTTTTTCACCAATATATGCTATATGTATAGAGTGCAGATGACTTTCCCCTTTAGTTTCTGGTCTTCAGGTTGAATACTTGAACCCCAGGACAGTATTTAGGGAGACTCACCTGCACCTGGAGTTGATTTAGATGAGATTTACATTTATATTTAAATGAGAGCCTAGACTTTTGAGCCAACGTTTAATGAAAAAACACATTGCGGGGGCTTTGGGAAGAGGAGGTGAGTATATACTGCATGTGGGAGAGATAAGAAGGATAGAAATTGTTGTCGCCAGAGGGTACTGGTCTGGGTAGATAAATTTAAAAAAATGGCTGCCGTAAATTTCTTCCTCTCAGTGTGTATATGTTGCTTCTCATATCAAGCAGTGAAGTCTAATTGCCCTAGCCTTGAATCTTGGTTGGGATAAGTGGCTTGCTTTACCAAGAGAATGCAATAAACATGGTGTTCTGTAAACTTCTGAGGCTAGGTCAGAGAAGCTCTTTGGCTTCTACTTGAGTCTCTCGGAATGCTCATTCTGGGACCTCTCCCTCTAGAAAACTAACTGTCATATTGTGAGAAGCCAACACTCAAGGAAATGTCATGGACAGGTCCCACAGATGCCTAGCTAAGTGTTCAGCCAACAGCCAACATCAATTGCCAGTGATGTGAGTAAACCATTTTGGGCATCCAGCTCAACTGAGTCTTCAGATGACTGTAGCCAAAGCTGACATCTGCTCGTAACTGCATAAGAGACCCCAGGCAAGAATTGTTCAGCTGAGTTTAATCAAACCACACACACTAGAGAGATAATAATAAATTATGAATTAACTCTGTGGTTGTGCCATAGGATGGCATGGGTTTTTTTCCATAAAACCCTTAGGGTCAGGATCTTTCTGGCAACAGAGGCATAGATGGCAGCAGCAGCAAAGGTATATAGTAGGGTCTGCATGTAGGAGTGTGACACCATCATGCCACATAGTAACTGCTCTTCCTCCACACAAGTGACCACCAAGACAGCCCATATATTGCACAGGTTATCAGTCTTTCCCTTGAGCACTCTACATAATGAGAGACAGTGCCTGGTTGAAGAACACAAACAATGGTCACAGGGTAAGAATTTTTCTCCTGAACCTAGCATCAGTCATAGCTTATGCTTCAACTGAGACATACAAGACAAACAAATAGGTATGATGAAGGCACATGACCCTGAACCACTTTAAGGAGGGCCCCAACCCCATACTCCTGTCCCTAAACACGAGTTATACTTCCAACATTTATCAGTTAAATCTGTAACAGAGGCTCAGCAGAACTCAGCAAATGCAGCCCAAAGCAACACAGCTCAAAGCACAAGCTAGCCATCAGTCAGCAACTCAAACTGCATGCTGAAATCTGCAGATGAGCTACTCTAGTAAGACAGACAGACAGATAGATAACTTCTAAAAGTCAACAACAAAAAGACAATCTAATTAAAAGATGGGCAAAGGGCTTGAATAGACATTACTCCAAAGAAGATATACAAATAGCCAATAAGCACACTAAAGAATGTTCAACCGTCTGCCATCAGAGAAATGCAAATCAAAACCACAATGAGAAATCACTTCACACACTGGACTTTCTTTGCAAGAGAGAAAAATAAATTTTTACTTGTTTAAAACTATGTTGTCAGTCTGTATAAATAAAAGCTATATGTGATTCCTGTCTGGCTTCAGCAGATAGGTGCACCGTCGAGCCATTTATTTAAATGGGGAATACAGGATGAGAAACAAGGAGAAGGAAAGAAATTGGAATAAACTTCACATTTGGCTAGAATTCAGTTTGATATGTCCATCAAACATCTAAGGGGAAATGTCAAATGGGCAGCCTGAATATTTGAATATGTATGTATTTAGAAGAGGGCTATCCCAAATGTATATAGCAATAGGAGTGATTTCTATGCTAACCTCATCAATCTTTTCTGACTTTAGGAGACAGGGCAGTGACTAGAGAGGGGTTGTGAGTTTTAAGTAATCTTTCTGATTTCACTTCCAAATCAATGTTATTATTAGATTTCTGTTTAATTATTTATTTAGTTCCTCAACATCATCTATAGGCAGTTTTCTCAATGGAAAATTTCTCCAGATTTGCTGCTAATGAGTAACTCTGGGAATCGAGTCTCCAAGGTCCAGAAAGATTCCTTCTGGTCCCAAGAGACATAAAGATTGATAATGTTTGGCTCTCAACCTTTGTCAGCTCTATCTTCTGACATGGTCTCACCAATGTAGGCAAAACCCCTAATTCTCTGGTCTGTTCCACCTGTCCACCAAGAGTATCAGATAGAGTGGAGACTTCTAAGGTTATCTCTCCTGGGACAGAGACTAGAGAAGCCATCAGGTAAGTGTGGAAGGTGGCATTTGACAAAGTAATAGGCTCAGAATTTAAAGTAGACCATAATCAAAATCAAACCAAACTTGTTGCCATCAAGTTGATTCCAACTTATAGCAACCCTGTAGAACAGAGTAGAACTGCCCCATAGGGTTTCCAAGGAGCAGCTGGTGAATTCCAACTGCCAACCTTTTGGTTAGCAGTCAAACTCTTAACCACTGCGCCACCAGGGCTCAGAGGGTGTAAATTCTACACTTGGAGGCCTGGATAACCTTGAAAGGCCACTTATTTTGTGTACCTATTTCCAAACCATTTCAACTGTAAGAAAATATCCGGTAAAACTGCTACCAGGTAGTTTATATGGAACTATCTAGTAGAAAGTTAAATAAGCAAGTCTGGAGTTCAGGGGAGAGGTTGGAATTGAAGATAAAATTTGAGAGTTATATGTTTATAGATATTTAAAGCAAGGAACTAGATGATAGAGAAGAGGTTCAAAAGTGAGCAATAGAGGAGGAAGCAGCCAAGGAGACTGAGAAGTTACCGCCAGTGAGTTCACTAGAAAACCAGAAGGTATGGTGCTGTCCTGGAAGCAAAAGGTAAAGAAAATGTTTGAAGTAAGAAAATGTTTGAGGTCAAAACTAAAGGACTAAGAACTGGACTCTAAATTAACAAGAGTAAATTTTAGTGGAATGGTAAGGGCAAAAGCTTGACTGAAGTGAGTTCAAGAGAGAATAGAAGGTAAAATCATGAGTTTGGAGAGTAATTAACAATGAGCATGCAGACAGTGAGCTTTTTGAAGAGTTTTGCTGTAAATAGCAGAGAAGTAGAGCGATAGCTGGAGAAAGCTGTGGAGACATGCCAGGGTATTAGGACACAGTCCATCGGAGACTCAAATTTTAGAAATGAATAGAGAGGACCTCACAACTCCTAGATGCTGAAATAACCTCAGTACTGAGACACACCTGACCTGAGAGCCAACTTGAGCTATATATTTTCCAAATGAATAACCTGAAGGTGGATATAGTAACAGTGAGAGCACTCAAACAAAATCATCAAGAAAAGCCAACCTGGGAGAAGATGTGAAAATGTGAGAGATGCAGCCCTGTCTGACCTGAAGGAAGTATTGTCTGGAGAGATAAAGGAGTAGGGAAAGTCTTAATCTTTTAGGATAAGGGAGAACTTCCAGTTCCCAATTTAAAAAAAGAGAAAGTGGAAAAAGAGGGAAAGGAAAGGAAGAATGACAGAGGTATGGTTGATATATTGCCCTATATCTTGACTTCTACTCAACAGACTAGCAGCATCAGCATCACCTAGGAGCATGTTAGAAATGTAAATTCTCACATCCCACTCCAGACCTACTAAATCAAAATTTTGGGGGTGGATCTCAAAAATCTGTGTTTTAACTAGCTCTCCAGGTAATTCTAATGCACACTGAGGTTTGGGAAGCACTGTTCTCAAGTATTCAAATACAATCCACATAAAGAGGGAAAAGGTTATGTCTATTTATCCTAAATCACTTATCCATTGGAATATTTAAGATTGATAGAATCAAGGAGGTAACAAGTGTATAAGTGGCAAACGCAAAGGAAACTGTGACTGTCACACAATCCATCATAAACCCATTGCCATCCGGTCAACTCTGACTCATAACAACCCTATAGGACAGAGTAGAACTGCCCCATAGAGTTTCCAAGGAGCACCTGGTGGATTTGAACTGCCGACATTTTGGTTAGCAGCTGTAGCACTTAACCAACTACACCACCGGGGATTCCAATCCACATAAGACTTGTATTATAGACTCTTCATGTTGACCTGAGATTGAAAGATGGGCCGGAGTTGACTCAGAGTGAAGGGAAGGAACATGGCACATGTGAGGGAATGAAAGTCAGTCAGTGTAGTTGAGGAGCAAAGAATGAGTGGATTATGCTGCAAGATAAGGCTGGTGAGGTGCCTTGGGGTCAAAACACGTTAAGCTCTGTAAGACATGTTAAGGATTTTTTTTTTTCCATAGGAGCAATGATTCTCCATTGTTTGTTTGTTTTCTTTTTTAACAAACAAAGAAATGCATTATTTTTAAACAAAGAAGTGACATGATCAGATTTTCTTTTTTGAAAAGATCACTCTGGCTGCATTGTGGAGAATATATTGGATGGAGCAAAAGTGGACATTTTAAACCAGTTAGAAGGCTAGCAGTACTCTAGTCAATCAACAATAGATTGAACTAGAATAGTGACTATATAGATGGATAGGAGCATTTATTGAGCTTCTACAATGTACTGGGATGCAGCCTGTGTCTTCAAAGAGCTCATGGTCTAGTGGTGAGAACAGATTCACAAACAAGTAGTAATATTATTCTGTGACACCCATTCCCATTGCCATCGAGTCAATTTCAACTCATAGCGACCCTATAGCAGAGAGTAGAAGTGCCCCCATAGGGTTTCCAAGGAGCGGCTGATGGATTTGAATGGCAGAGCTTTTGGTTAGCAGCCAAGATCTTTAACCACTCCATCAACAGGGCTCCATCCTGTAATACAAAGTTTAGTTAAGAGAGCTCTTCCATACTTAGAGAACTCCAGGAAGCATCTGTTGTTCCCCTCATTCTTTCATCTTTGTGCCTCCTCACTTTGGCCATCCTTTATGAAGTCCAATTCTTGTGCTTTCCATTGCTATTTTAGTTTCTTTTCTCCATTCCTCAGAGTGGTGATATAAGGGAAACCCATTGCCAGGAGATATGATCCAGGGTGCAACCCACCCCAGTGCCTAACAGTAAGTGAATCCTCTTCACACTGATCTCTTGCAGCACACCAAAGCCCAGAATGAACTGCAGCAAGACCCCTGACTTTGTCCTCTTGGGGTTGTCCAGTGACCCAGAGTAACAGCAGTTCTTCTTTTGTCTCTTCCTAGCCCTCTACTTGCTGGGCCTCCTAGGCAACTTGTTACTCCTTCTGGCTATTGGTACTGACATCCACCTCCACACTCCCACGTACTTCTTCCTTGGCCATCTCTCCCTGGTGGATCTCTGCTTCACTTCCACCACAGCTCCCAAAATGCTGGAGACTTTGTGGACCAGCAATGGGTCCATCTCTTTCTCTGGATGTCTGGTCCAATTATACTTCTGTTTTTTTGCTGATATGGACAACCTGCTTTTGACTGTCATGGCTACTGAACACTATGCTGCTATCTGCCATCCTCTGCATTACCCACTCCTAATGACTCCTTGCAGATGCGGACTGCTAGTGGCTGGGTCATGGGGATTGGCCCACTCCATCTCACTGATTCATACCCTGTTGCTATCCCGGCTATCCTTCTATACTGATCAAAAGTTTCCCCACTTTTTCTGTGATCTAAGACCACTCTTATGGCTTTCTTGCTCGAATACTCACCTCAATGAGAACCTAGTGATGGCTCTGGCTGGGTTTTTAGGAGTCAGTCCTCTCCTCTGCATTATAAGCTCTTATGCCTATATTTTCTATGCTGTGGCTAGGAATCCATCAGCACAGGGGAAAAAGAAAGCTCTGGCCACATGCAGCTCCCACCTCTCCGTGGTCATCCTCTTCTACAGCACAGTATTTGCTGCCTACCTGAAGCCCCCATCAACTTCTTGTTCTCCTGGGGAGCTCGTTGCTGCTGTCATGTATACCCTGGTAATTCCCACTCTAAACCCTTTCATTTATAGTCTGAGAAATAAGGATGTGAAGAGTTCCCTGAAAAGGATTCTGGGCATGGAGAGTTCTCAGGATTAAAGACAATCCCCATAACCAAGCACTTTGGGAAAAAACTCCCCGGTTCATCACTACATTTGTGAAGTGAGTCTGTTAACACCAAGGCTGTTGCAGAGCATTATATGATCTACTGGAAAAAATATTGAAGCAGAAATCAAGAGAACTAGATTCTAGGTCCCACTCTGTTGTTGTTGTTAGGTGTCATCCAAATAGCCTCTAACTCATAGCAACCTTATGTATAACAGAACTAAATGTTGTCTGGTCCTGTGCCATCCTCACAATCATTGTTATGTTTGAGCCCATTGTTGCAGCTACTGTGTCAATCCATTTCATTGAGAGTCTCTCTTTTTCACTGACTGTCTACTTTACCAGCTATAATGTCCTTCCCCAGTGATTGATCCCTCTCGAGGTGTAGGTTTAATTTATATATATATTTATATATATATTTAATTTATATAAACCTAAAATATAGGCACGTAAGGATAGATAGGATTAGCACTTCTTTAAATTGCCCTCTAACACTAATATCATTGAAACTTGCTTATCCATTGCCATCACTACCACATTTTTAGTGTCTTACCATTTCTTTCATGATTTAATAATCAAGATCCTCACCAGCATCTTTGCTATACTCAGTATCATCTTTGTGTCATCAGAATAACCATACAGGAATTCTGGCAAAATGGCACTCTAGGCAGAAGCACCACACCGTCCCTCCACAGCAAAGATC
>NW_004444116.1:4784027-4880332 GCF_000243295.1 Trichechus manatus latirostris
GGAAGAAAGGAAATAGTAAAGATCAGAGCAGAAATAAATGAAATAGAGAACAGAAAAACAATAGAAATAATCAACAAAAACAAAAGTTGGTTCTTTGAAGGAATCAACAAAATCGACAAACCACTGGCCAGACTGACAAAAGGAAAACAGATTCACCATACAAATTACCATCTTCAATATTACCCTCATCGATATCACCAGTGCCATCACCATTAGTAAAAGAAAGAAACTTGTTCTATGCACTTTTCCCCCTTTTACTTCCACATTTCCCATAATGTATTAAATATTTATGTGTTTATGCTATATCTGAGAGTTTCTCTGGAGTTGCTGCTAGTCATAGCTAAGATTTTGAACATAGCAAGAGTAGGACGGCTTTTTAAATACTCTTTGATTTTTTAAAAATAAAATGACATATTCATGGCTTGTTCTACAAAAATAAAATAAAGTGCTCTATGCATCACTCAATGAATGGATTCTTCTTTCTGATTACTTAGACTGTCAAAGAATGATGCAGAGAAAGGATGTGTTGCATTGCATTATAAAGAGAATGTACTCTAACTAGTTCAGTCACTAGATGTCCAGCTTGTCCTACTATATACACCAGATACTATCTCAAAGCACAGACTATACAGTTACTGGGTTTCTTTGTACCACCCCCTGTGTACGATTCATGTTATTATGTCTTGTGAGTTATAGGGTCTTATTAAACACCTAGCAAGAAATTGTGATGATTAGTTCTATTCAGGACAAATCTGGATGCATGGATTAGAGTTCTGATTTAGGAAGAGTACTCTGAAATTCTCATACTGGATTCTCTGTTCAGCATCTGTGTCTAACCAATGCTCAGCCAAGACTTTCTTTCTGGATCATCTAGAAGTATTTTTTTCCCCAGGTCTAATCTAATGTCTTGTCTCAGCATGTGCCCAGGAAATTTATTTTTCAAAGAATGGTTATTAAATGGATAATCCAAGTTGAGATCTCCTCTGGTCCTACAAGCACTCTCCTGTTCCTCAAGATCTGGTGAATACAAAGATTTTTTTGTATACCCAACTGTCTCAGTCATCTAGTGCTGCTCTAACAGAAGTACCACAAGTGGATGGTTTTAACAGAGAGAAATTTATTGTCTTCACAGTCCAGTAGGGTACAAGTCCAAATTCAGGGCATCAGCTCCAGGAAAAGGCTCTCTCTCTCTGTTGGCTCTGGAGAAATGTCCTTGTGATGTCCCAGTCTTTCCTCGGTCTGGGAGCATCTCAGCACAGGAACCTCAGGTCCAAAGGACATACTCTGCTCCCAGCACTGCTTTCTTGGTGGTGTGAGGTTCCCATGTGTCTCTGTTCGCTTCTCTCTTTTATATCTCAAAAGAGATTGCATTAAGACACTAATCTTGTCAACCTCCTCAGTATAACCTCATCACAAGGATAAAATTTACAACACATGAGGAGATCACATATAATTTCATCATAGTGGTAGAGTTTACAACACATAAGGAAATCACATCAGATAACACAATCATACAATACTGGGAATCATGACCTAGCCAAATTGCTACACACATTTTTGGGGGGACACAATTCAATCCATGACACCAACCCCATCCCAAACTCATTCCACAACACCAAGAGATTGGCTTCCCTTTGACATATTGTTATTTAGAGGCACCCAGTGATCAAAAGTGTAGTGTGCAGCTGATCAAAAGTGACAGAAAGAAATCAAAGGAAGAGAAATGTTTTGGACTACAGTCACTATAGCAAAGATTACGTGGGCTAGCAACCTTCAAGAGGCAGTCAGAGTGATCCAGAGGTGAGATGTGGGTAAAATTGAGCTAGACTGGCACACTGTGAGTTAGAGCTGAGTGAGCAGTTTAGTTATAGGCAAGTACAGTATTCAAGGGCTAAGCAGAAGGCAGCATTCAAATGCTAATCATATAATAAACAACAATTCAGAGCAAGATGAGAAAAATAAAGACTGAACAACAGAGGTCAAAAATCTAATAAGGGGTCAAGAACTTAGTGAGGGTAACAACAATCCAGAGCACTAGTAGCAGATTAAGATGTAATACCAAGTTCATTCTATGCTTCACTGAAGGATATATTGTAGGATTTCTGAGGCAGAACCAAAGTTCAACCTAACTGGCCTGGGAATAACAAATTAAGATAAGGGAGAACATATGGACACAAGGAAGACTTTCCTTATAAGAACAGGTTTCTGAGAAAAATTGCAAGAACTGCCTTTCTAAAGGGGCAGTCCCACTGACCTGAGAAAGAAGAAATTAGAGTTAGTGGCAGCTAAAGCAGCTGGAAGCTGTGAAGTAGGGTATCAGAGAGGAGGGAGTTGTGCAGAAAGTATTCTCATGGTAAATTCAAAGAGGGGCCTGTGAGCTCTGACTGATAACTAGACTGTAGTGAAGGGAAAAACCACTCAAGGTTTACCAGACAGAAGCTGCTAAGGATAAAAATGAAACAGATACTAGAGATGGAGCAAGGCTTAGAAAAGAGCAGTACCAAGAAGTTCTGACCCTCCTAGAATAGGTAAATCTCGGTAATATACCAGCCATCCAGCTGAGACTCTGAAAGGCCAAGTATTAGTAATAACCACAGCCTAGAGTAATATCTACTCTAGACCTGGCCTAAAACAGCCTAAAACCAAGCCTTGACAATGTCCATAAGGAAAAGAAAATTTGGAGGTTGAGTCACACCAACTTGAGGGGCTTACAAAATAACTTGGGCTTTCCACAGATCCATACTACTAAAGCATAAAACCAAGCCTACACAAGTAGAAAGTGATCCTCCTGGAACTGAAATGCATGCTAGAACAAAAATCAACATTCTTCAGTAGATGATAACAGAATCCAGAGTTTCTACAATGACCTATATTCAATCAAAATACAAAGAAATAGAAATAATATTTTTTCCCATACTGAACCTGAGATGGCTGAGATATAGAACTCAACAAATATTTTGCAACAGCTGTTTACAAATATATTCAAAACATTAAAGGAAAATACGTTCAAAGAATTGAATCATTCTAGGCATTAATCACCAACTTCCATCAATGGATGCTAAAACATTAAATGAAAGATTAATTGGGAACTGAGTAATAGATGAATCAGGCTGATGCTACATAAACCTACTGTCAATAATATAAATTGCATCACTAAAAGTGGGACAGCCAAACATTGTATGCTTCATGATATGATACAATATGAATAACATAGCAATGTTGGCATACCCTAGCTGGAAAAAAAAATAAACTTAACTAAGATCTAATCAAGCTTCTATATATAACTACAAATTTATATGAAATACAAGGTATAAGGATAGAAGTTTTAAAAAAATCACAAGTAATTTAGAATATGGAACATTCTATGGGATAAATAGCCTGATTTTTCCAATAAGTTAGTGTCTTAAAGAAAAGGAAGACAAGAACTACTATAAAATAAAAGAAACTAAGAAACATAACAACAAAATGCATTGTATAAACCTTGTTTGGTTCCCAATTGTAAGAAATTATTTAAACACATCATTGGATAATTGAAAAAATTTGAACATGACTATTAGATGATACCAAGGAAATATTGATAATTGCATTAAGTATCATAATGGCACGATGGACTTTTTTTTAAGTAGAGCATACTAAAATACTTACATGTAGAATGATACAGTGTCTAAAACTTGCTTTAAAATTTTCTAGCAAAAAAGAGAAGAAGTTGTAGGTCGTTGAAACAAGATTGGTAAAATGATGTTGAAGCTGAATGATGGCTACATAGGGGTTCATTATACTATCCTTTCTACTTTGGAGTATGTTTGAAATTTTCTATAATAAAAAGTTAAAAATAAATAGTTAAAAATATACGGGTTTAAATTTTTTTTAATATGCATAGCCTCAGACCAGGCAATTCAACTCCTAAGAATTTATCCTACGAAAATCATAGATATAAAGGATGTTTGTATAGTGAAAGAATTAAATGCAACTAAAAATTCCTAAAAAAGAAGATCATTCAAATAAATCATTTTTAGCCATAGTAGGAAGCCTAATAGATAAAGTAGATACTTAGTGATACAGAAAGACATTCATGACATAGCATTCCATGGAAAACCATTCAACTTGATTTATATACATAAAACAAAATTCTGAAATGTCATACAACAGTAACGTAAATATCCAATATTTCTAAGTTTGTTTCAATGTTGCTATTATTGTTTATCTTAATTTTCTATATTTCTGTATTAAATATTCAGGGTCTATTACATAAAAAAACTAATAAAACTTTAAAATATTTTTTTTAATCTGGCACATGAAAATTATTCAGCAACCATCCTCACTTTTAGAGTAGCTATAGAAGGGGTCAGAAGGGAGTGTCAGAATAGAACAAAGTTACTGTTCTCCAGTCAGTCTTGGAAGACTTCCTAATGGAGGTGTTTAAAGGCCAAAATGTAATCTTCACCACCCTCATCCTTCAATCAAGTGTTTCAGTTTGCCTAATATACAGAAGTCTCCACAGTGCCTGATGAACCTCCTTGTTCCTCAGGGTGTAGATCACAGGATTAAAGATGGGGGTGACCACAGTGTAAAGCAGAGCAAAGACCTTGGAAAGGAGCTGGGAATGGACAGCAGATGGTGCAATGTACAAGGTCATAAGGGTTCCATAGAATGTGGACACTACAGCTAGGTGAGAGGAGCATGTGGAGAAAGCCTTTTGCCTGCTGGCCCCAGCAGGAACTCTCAGAACAGCCACCAGTATCCGGGCATAGGATGTCAGAATCAGTCCAAAGGGAACAGTGAGGCAGACCACAGACAGAATGAAGGTTGTCACCTGAGCCACTCTGGGATCTGAGCAAGCCAGCTCCACCAAAGGCATGAAGTCACAGTAAAAGTGGTCAATGTGGTTAGGGCCACAGAACCTCAGTTGTGACATCTGAGCCACCACAAGTCCATCTACCATGAAACCAGATAGCCAGGCTGTAACCACCATCCCCAAGCACCATCTGGGCCCCATCAGGAGTGGGTAGTGGAGTGGGTAGCATATTGCCAGGTAGCGATCATGTGCCATGACAGCCAGCAGGAAGCATTCAGCTGTGGCTAGAGAGCCAAAGATAAAAAACTGAAGCAAACAACCAGCCACAGAAATGGCTGCCTCCTTCAAGAAGCCCTCAAGCATTTTTGGCAGCACTGTGGAGGTGTAGAGGATCTCCAGGAAGGACAGATTAGCCAGAAAGAAATACATGGGTGTGTGAAGCCTCTGGGAACTAACCACTGCCACAATGATTAGCATATTCCCTATGATAATGGAGGCATAGACAACAGTGAATACTATAAAGAAAAGGAGATGCAGCTCAGGGATGTCACAGAAGCCAAGGAGGACAAATCCAGAAGTTGTTTGGTTTTCTATGGAGACGGTTTTCATGTGAATCATCCACATTTCTGCTTGGCAGTGATTAAGGGAGAAATTTCAGTGTATCTCTATATCTTCCACATTAAACCTAAGATTAATAGAGCTAAAACGAAAAAGATAAGAGTGAGTCTCCAAAACAGGAATCACTTGCACCAGTCCTCATTTATCCCCCCTTTTTAGTTCTTACTCCCTCCTCAACTCCTGTTCCACCCTACATTCCTTAATTGTGGGTATTCTCCAAAGCTCAGAGAATTTATACAAACTCACAATTTCAGTCTTTCAAAGCCCTCTGCGCTATTAGTTCAGTCTAATATCTCTATCATATAATGAAGTCCACATCCTAATTTTTATATCCAGCCATAATCGCTCTGTTGAGCACCAGGCACCAGTGTAATATCTCCCAAATGCCTGCTAGACCTATCTATTGAAATATCCTATCATCAGCTCAAAATCAGCATGTCCAATACCAAATTCTCTTAACTTCCCAGTCACAACCAAGTCTTCCATGTATGGTTCAAAAATTCTGACTGATACCCAAGTTCACTATCTCATAGTTATCTTTCATTGATCATTGAGGGGTTTTGTATTTTATTGGCCTAGAAATCCCACAGGTTCTGTTCCCATCCTCCAACTCCTACTTATAGAAGCTATACCCTTACTCTCTACCCCCATCTGTACTTCCTAGTGACATGAATTTGGCTCTCCTTCTGTGGACCTCTTTTAACTCTTAGATCATTTTATCTGTTCCAAACCCAATCTGAGGCTTGGATTCTTTCTACAGCATTCTTGCCTAAGAGGAGCAGTAGGAATACAAACCAGGCTAGAAATAACTCAGCACTTCCCTACCTCCCCAGGCAATCAATGTCATAATTGGTTCATTTGGACTGTTAGCAATTTATTCCTATAGTGATCCAAGATTTGTCTCCCTGTAACATCTACTCACTCATCCTCCAGGTAATAACTATAGTCCTTATTTTCTATGACAGTCCTTCAGCTCCTTGAAATCAGGAAGAAGTGGAGTAGAGGATAGCACATTAAGAACAAACATAAATTTCATTATTTTGTAGTGTAATAGACATGTGCCTATTCCAATTCCTTTAGTGACTGTTCAGAATAAAAGTTGTTTCATCTCTCTCCTTTCTACCATCCTGGGGAGTCTACTTCAGAGAATACAAAATGATGACAAGAGTGAGTCAGGGGAAGTCAAAGAAATTCCATTGCCCTCTAAATGCAAGATGGATGACAGTCCAAGGCATATGTCCCTGGGTGCCAGTCTGTGAGGTGTCACAAAGACTCCAGTCTTGGCAAATCCCACCCTCCCTCATATGGGAAAACCAAAAAAAAAAAAAAAAAATCCAAACCCATTGCCGTCCAGTCAATTCTGACTCACAGCCACTCTATAGGACGGAGCAGAACTGCCCCATAGGGTTTCCAAGGAGCAGCTGGTAGATTCGAACTGCTGACCTTTTGGTTAGCAGCTGAGTTCTTAACCACTACACCACCAGGGCTTGGGGGAAAACAAGTACATTACAGTATCCCCAGGCTTCATTTACCTTCGTTATGCCATTGAACAGATGCTGAATAATGTTGATCATCCAGGGGTGTGGTTAGAAACCAACAGCTTAGATGGGAATGGAAGCAGGGTGAAATATAAATATAATGGGCAGTTCAGGGTATTAAATTGCTTTAAAACAAGGCCATGGTCAAATGCTTTAGAACAAGGCCAAGGTCTTGTAATACACTTGTACATGAGTTAGATGAGCTAATCAACCTCAAGTTGATGAAAAATTTCATTTTGTGACCTTATTCAGCATGCTTTCTCCTTTTCAAAATGAGCAAATTAGAGCTTGACATGGCTCACACCATAATGAGCTTACAAATTTCTTTTTTCTTTGCCTTCTCTCTTTTTCGAATACCTTCATTAATGGCTTTTTTTGCTCATATCTTTGTTAATGACTCTGTTTTATGACTTAGGATCCCCCACAGGAAGATTAGAGCCCACATTTTAGAAACGTGTATCTTTAGCCTGATAAGGAAATGTCCGGTTCCCTACCTCCTTAGTATGACAAAGAGTCTCTTGTAATTATCTTAGAGTGAATAACAACACTTCTAACCTTTGTAAAAATCATATATAAGCTCTAATTGAAAAATCCCTTTTGGGATTCCCTAAGGACAGCCTGAGTTGCTGCTGGTCCCCGGTGGTGTACACTCCCTGAATTAAAAACTTTCTCACTCTTTCTGACTTGGAGTGTGTTTCATTGGCTCAACTGCTCTAGGGCACGGACCCTATTTGGGTAACAATTTCCTATCCTCAAATTGATATATATACATATAATATATATGGAGTGGTGGTGGCGCCATGGTTAAGCGCTCGGCTGCTAACAAAAATGTTGGTAGTTCAAATCCACCGCGGCTCTGTGGGAGAAAAGACCTGGCCATCTACTTCCGTAAAGATTACAGCCTTGGAAACCCTATGGGGCAGTTCTACTCAGTTCTGCATAATGATGCGTCCGAATTGACTCAGAGGCAATGGGTCTGGTTTATACATTTTGCAGTGTCTGCTAAACATATGCTATTTAACTAAAAAAAAAAAAAGTAAATAAATTTTCATTTCGTTTGCTTCTCAATCTGTTAACACTCTTCAAAATTATTCTTCAAATACTCCATAATAAAGCAGAAAAATATACTTTTAAAAGTTTTAAAAGAAAATAGCATTAATTTACACATATCCCATGTTTGTCATCCCACAAGAAAGCAAAAGGACAAATTTCTACCATGAAAAAATTGGCAGGAGGTTATCCTACCTCATTCTACTCCATAATATACCATGCATGAAGCTTTGAAAGCACGAATAGCTACTGTTCTCGGTCTCCAAGAGAGAGGATATAAAGGAAATAAGCTGGAAAGTGGCAGGAAGCATTGGAAATCAACTTTTTTAAGGTCTAATGAAGGAAGTAGCAACTCTAGGATTCCAGAAGAACGCTGGGGGATTTCCTAAAATGCCTTTGAAAAAGAGATGTTTAGAGTCTCTGGGTTAATTTGAAACGTGTTACTAATTAGAGGAGAAAAGTCTGTAAAGATAAAATCTTTATCTTGTTTAAAGGATCTGTGAACTAAGCTGTTAAGAATTATACAAAAATAGAAACCCACCTGAAACAGCAGTCCTGCTCTCTAATGACAAGACTTTGATGAGGAGAATATATACTGAGACTTCTGAAGGCATCAAAATGTTGGCGTTTCCTACCTTCAGCTCCCTTCCTTCTTGAGCTCAATCTGAAATAAAGTAGAATATTGACTAGAAATGCACCTTTTTCATCCTCCACTCCCTAGAGCTATTCTCTCCTCTACCCAACATCCCTTTTTCTAGCTCCCAGACTATTCTGTCCTTTCGTTGCAGGTCCTTCCCCTTTATCACAAGGGAGGGCTAACAATTGCCGAGAGCAGAGATGCCCCTGAGAACCAATTAATGATTTATTGGAGAGCAGGCTTAAGTGAATAAGAAAAATCAACCCCTGAGGCCCTGTCTTTTTCCTAAGCTGTTAGCTTGACCAAAAATGGAGCAGAAACCAAGAGTTACATGGGAACCCATCTTTCCATCCCCATGGGGATTAATGCTCTTCACTCCACCAGCACCTTATTTCCCAGTTCCTAGTATCTTCCCCAGAACTCATCACCAAATTCTCTTCATTTCTCTGCAGCATCCCTAAATCCCCCACTTCCAATAGTAGTCCTCCAGAAGCCTTCTCTCAGCTCTCGCTCCTCACTGCTCTCAGCTTCCCAGGCAACTATTTCAACATACAGCTCCGTTAGTAGGAGTGTTTTATATAGATCTGCAAAGGTTTGCCAATGCTGGGCCTGCTTTAAGCAGCTGTCATGTTGCTACAAAGTAAAGTTCCAAAGGATCATGTGGCTTCAGCATCCCCCATGCCCTGATGCCTGCGTGACACCTCTGTCTCCCAATACTCCCTTCTGAGAACCCTCCAGAAAAATCAGACTGATCAGCTCCAGGAGTATGTTCAAAGCACTTCTCTGTCATTTACCTAAGTCAGACCCTTACTTTAGCCCCATCTGCTCCTTGACTAACAGACACAGGTTAAAATTCCCTTCTCTGAACTACAATAGGGCCTGTTGTCTGTAGCCCACAGTAAATGCCACTGTTATGGGTTGAATTGTGTTCCCTCAAAATATGTGTTGGAATCCTAACCCCTATACCTGTGGATGTAATCTCCTTTGAGAACAAGGGTTTCTTTGTTATGCTAATGAGGCCATATCAGTGTAGCAGATTATAGACAGAATAAACTCAGACACAGGGGAAAAACAGACATTATCTAAAGACCACAGAGACAGATGAATCTACAAGCCCAGGAACTCCTAGGATTGTCAGCTACTAGACGTTAAAGTAGACAAGGTCATCTCCCTGAATTTGGAATTTTAGTCTCTATAATTATGAGAAAATAAATATCTGTTCTTTAAAGCCACCCACTTGTGGTATTTCTGTTACAGTAGCACTAGGAAACTATGACAGTCACCCTATATTTTTTTTATTGTGGTGAAAATATACACAACAAAATATACAGCAATTCAACAATGTCTACATGTATAATTCAGTTACATTGAGTACATTGATTACTTTCTTCAAATTGAGTTACCCTAAATTTTTAATGTAATATCTTAAGTCATAAATATATCATTATTGTAATAATTTAAATAAAATAGTAGTCTCTAAGGAAAAATGGATAGTCTCTTTCTTCTCCCCAAACACTCCACCCAACTGATGAAACCTCTGTTAAGATGTTGGTGTCTGTCTTTACTTACTTTTTCCTTTATTTATACAAAAATATGACCCTATGATTATTTCCATAGATGTCAAAGATTGCTATGATATTTTGTTAAATGAAAAAAATAAGCTGCTAAAGTGTGTTTTTGTATGTTCTTATTTGTTTTAAAAAACAATATACCATGCACATATGTTTATATGTACATAGTCAAGAAACTATTAATGCTGGCTGCACCTAGATTCTAGGATAAGGTATCAAGGATCTAAGGTAGTAGAAAGATATAATTTTCATTACATACTGTCATAGAGAACCATCTATACTCTGATTAATGTAAAATTGAGAGACTGATTGGAAGACAAGAGTCAGCTCGAACTGGGAATAGACTAAACTTCATCCAGTAATCCAAAATGGCAACTCAGCAGTGACGTTTTATAGGAGGGGAACAATGGATATGAAACATGTTACTTGATTGGTATTTGCAAACTTAGATCATCAAAAGACATTACTCGATTGGAGGGAGATCATTTTAAGCCAGGACTTCCTGTGGTGGAACTCTTAAGATAGGACTTCTTGTGGCAAGCTCTGTAAGGTGATTGGCTTAAAAGGGTATATGTCACTTTTTTAGATTGGTTACAGTATGGCAATTACATGGGTATGTGAAAGGGAGGAGCTGCAATGTAGTTACATCATCATTACCGTACATTCCTCTCTTAGAAACAGTACAGAAGATGGCCGCTGCTAGGGTGAAAACACAACCAGCAAAAAAGGAATCACATCCAATCCTCAAACTGGGCATTTCAGATCTTATCAGGTACTTCAATTTTTTGTCTTTAATTCATTTACACATTCCCTCCTTTTGACCAAGGATTTCAAGAGAAATTTTTTGATCAGTTCACTAATCACTATTCTGCAAGAAGGCTTTCTTCTACATGGACTTTGAGCATATGTGTATTCTGGATGGCTGCTTATTTACATGTCTTTAAGACCTCAGATGCTATGCCTGTGAAAAGGTTGTTATTATTGTTAGGTGCCATCGAGTCGGCTCCAACTCATTAGTGACTCCACACACAACAGAACGAACCTCTTCCTGGTACTTCTTTTAAGATAGTTTAGTTCTCTGTTCTGGCATTCAATGGCACATTCAATATTTTTCAACAAAACCCTAATACAAAGGTGTCAATTTTTTTTTTTTTTTTTTTTTTTTTGTTCTTCCTTATCACTACCCAACAGTCACATGCACATGAGGTGACCAAAAATATTACAGTCTGGGTCAAGTGCACCCGAGTCCTCAATGTGACATTTCTGATTTTTAACATTTCAAAAAGGTCTTTTGCAGCAGATTTGTCCAAATGCAACATGTCATTTGATATCCTGACTGCTGCTTCCAGGGGTGCTGACCATGGATTCAAGAAAAATGAAGTCAAACTATGAATTGTAGCAGAACATTGTGAAAAGGTAACTGGGTACTATTTGACGTCTTCACCATGCCATAGCTTTAGCCACTTGCTTCCGTGGCTTTATTACTTAAGGGTCAGTGCAGGGCAGGCCACATTAGAGGAATGACTTGACATCTGATGGCTTATTCAAGGAGTGGGCTCGAGTCCATCTGAAATATAAGTACTGTCAATGTACATTATTCTTTTTATAGGCATTAAATGAGTCTTTTGTGTAGTGGTATTTGTCAAAAGTTTCATACAACACTTAACAGTCCCTATGATTATTACAATGACAATAAGCATTATTAATCCAGTTGACAATATAGACTTAATCCATGATCCAACACCTGAGGGTAGCCAGCTGAAAATATCTAAAAAAGGGGAGTCTAAGGGTGGAGGAATATGGAGCCAAGTACCCTTCTGGTGAATCAATTTAATATCTTGTTTCACCTCTCCTGAAGTGTTAATCCAACTGCAGCAAAAGTTTTCAGCTATAGCATAGACTCCCACCACCTTGCTGGACTAATAGGAAATCTAGGGCAATTCGATTAGCCAAAACTACTTTGGAAAGTGAGTTAAATGATTTCTCTTGAGCAGTCATAGCACTGGCAACATCATCTGCTATTCCTTCCGTGGTTCTAGAGACGAGACAGATGGCATGTTCTAAATCTCCCACTCTGTACCAAGGGAAGAATTTCCTCAAAAAACTATAACCTCAACCAGGTAACTCCTTTAAGGGATTCCCATCATCTCTCCCTTGCTCATCTCTTGACTATTTGTCTCTTCTTTCTAATACTTTCAAGTGATCAGTCCAATATATCTCATCTTAAGAATGGATCTCTAAAGAGATTCCCATATGTCCTAAGGTACATTGTCTTGTCATATTCCAGCCATTCAAACAGGATAAAGCCCAGTTACAGGATTCATTATTTGGAATTGAATGATCAAAGTTGGGGCATCTTGATCCTCCACAAAAGAATACGTATCCATACGGGGCACATGTTAGGCCTTCCTGGTGTCTTTACCTGGGAGAGGGATGGTTTGATTCATCTGTTCAAGCCAATTCTCTGTCAAGGAGTTGTTGCAAATAGACAATCATCCTATCTTTAGCCAATTCCACATTTGGACGCACAAAAAATACTTTTTTCTTGTAGACATGCTATTAAATTTCCTTAAAAAGCCATGTTCCAATATCTGGGAGGGAATTACATGAAATTAACAGCTCATTTTTACAACCTGAAGAGGAGATCCAGGGTATTTTGGAACACTCTTTAGCTCTAAACCAAGTCAGATTGAAACTTGGGACTAGGTGTTGAGTTGGTATCTCAGGAGACATCACAGTCTCACACGTATGACTGGCCTAGAGATGATGTTAAAATTGATGATAGCAAAGGGAGCAAAGCTATGATTCAGTATGGGAGTATCTAATGGATTTGAGTTCTCAAGTACAGTTTTGGGTAAATGATGACAGATTCAGAATTCAGTCAGATTTGTGGATCATGCAACTACCTGAGTGAGTTTAAGAAAGGCAGTCTCATGCCAAGAGTTAATGGGAGCTGTGATGAACAGCAGTATGGGCAGAAAGTTTAAGATGGGCTTCATAGTGGAAAAATGCAACCCAAAAGAAATAAACAAAGGCTAGCAGCATACATATAATAGTGATGACAAAATAAACTATTCTCTAAAATTGGTGTTATAAAAAGAGGTTTGGGTTTTCAGGGGATGAACAAACTATTAAAACAAGGAATAATATCCACAGTTGGAGTCCAATGACAATAAAAAGGATTAGGATAATTGGAAAACAAATTCTTAGTACCTGTACAGACAGAAGTTTGAGTTTATAACACAAAAAGCTATTTCAAAAACAACAGCAAGTTATAATTTCAAATTAAGCAAAAATGGCCATAATGATCAGAAGGCAGCACTACAAATGAGTTAAACCATTAAAACCAGCAAAATACCCACAACTAAAAATTTGATCCTGGTGACTAAGAAAACTTCAAAAAGAGTTAAAGCCCTCATTTAAACAACTTATTTTCACAAATACCAATTGGCATAATATAATCATCAAAACTACCAAGATATAATTCCATAATCATGCACAACAGCTAATAATACGAAGATATCAAGAATGACAAAGAAAAAGGCAACCAGTCCAACTTTTACTGCAGGGTGCATAGGTAGTTTCAGGTCACATCCAAAGATCTTGGGAAAGCAGTCTACCCAGCCATCATTTGCTTCTCTTCCTGATGATGTTAGAATTTTAATTTCAAAGCTTCATGAGGCTCAACAGTCCATTCAGGAGTTGAGGTTTTCTTCAGTTGGGATAAATGAATTCAAGACTTAACTCCCTGTAATCTAGTGGCACAAGGATTAGTGAGAAGGACCAAATAAAGTCTTTTCCATCAAGGTCTGAGAGAATCTTTTAATTAGTGTCTTTTCCAGTAAACATGATCTCCAGGTTGAACATTATGTAATTTAGATATTTCTTGCTTTTGATTATCAAAAGCTTCCTTAACCTGTGTAAAGTATTCTTTAGAACATTGGATCAAAGATCTACAATATTGTAACAAATAAAATTGAACTAAATTTGAATCAGGGCATGTTGCCCAATAGGAGAGGGCCATTGACCATGCAGTGATAATTTCATGAGGAGTCAATTTGTGAGGTCCAAAGGGAGTAATTCTTAAATTTAAAAGTATCAGTGGCAGCACCTTAGTCCAAGGCAATTGTAAAAACCTGGAAAGTTTGTCCAGTTGAGTTTTTATTATACTATTATCTCTTTCAACTAGACCAGAGGATTGAGAGTGATAAGGACAATGAAGTCTTTGAAAAATGGAGAAGATTTTACATATTTCTTTAATTATTTGTCCAGTAAAATGGGTGCCTTGGTCACTACAAAAGACCCTTGGGGTTCCCCAAGTGGAGATAATGTTCTCAAGAAGTTTCTTAGCCTCAAACACATCAGTAGCTCAATGACTGGAAAAAGCTTCTACCCAGTAAGAAAATCTACAAATCATTACTAACATTAACTAGTAACCACTTGAAGAGGAAAGTTGGATAAAATCAATCTGCCATTCAAGCATTGGTCCTGATGACAGGGGAAATCTTCCAGGTGGAGCTTTATAAGCTTTACCTGAATTGAGAGCAAATCGAACACTGGGAAGCCACTTGTTCAGTGGTTTCATAAAAATGCCACCACCGGTATTTCTTTAAAATCTCTATCATCTTATCTCTTCCCAAATGGGTATTCATGAGCAATGCCTCCAGTACAGGGGCTTGCAGGGATTTGGGGAAAACTAAGTTCTCACTGTGTCCCATCCATATTCCAGACGTGGGGCATTAAGAGCAAACATGTTTATTCCATTTTTCATCTTCATCATGTAGGGCTGATTTTTGATGTTCAGATAAATCCTTTAAGGCAATCTCTCCAGGCCTAGAAGGATTATCTACAGCTTGTTAAAATGTCGTTCATCATCTGAAACAGTCTCCCAATGTAGGGGAACATACATAACCGTTGAAAGCTTGTGAGAAGTATTGATGGGATTGAAACAGTGCGGGGGTGGGTATGATCTTTAAAACTATCAGAAAAAAACATGTCCTATAGTGACAGAAAAATCTCCCTACCAATGGGCTTCTAAAGCTCTGATTAGTTCATCTGTCATTATTCCTGTATTATCATGCCAGTAATTTCTAACCATAGGAACATGTAAGCATTCTGGCAAGACGGGTTATTTATTAGGCCCATTCCACATGCCATTGGTTGGATCTTGATGACAGCTGGCCTGTTCCCATTCTCTAATCTCCTCCGTGGGGGGTAATTGTTGGTCTTTAAAAAGTGATTCTGAAATTTCTTTTGGGTCAAATTTTGGTCGGCAACATTTTACAGGTGCCATATTTACAGGCACCTGAACTGTTTTATTTATTTATTTAATCTTTCAAACTGATTAAATCATGCATTCACTTGTAAGAGTGTGCCATGTGTAATATTTTGACAAATATAAGAACTTAGAAAAATTAATAAATGAATACAGTCTTTAACAAACCAAAACATGGGGCTTATCTCCTGATGGCAGTTTGCTTCTAGAAGTATCTTGATGGAATGAGAAGTGAGAACAACTACAATAAATTAGAATTCTTCCAAGCTTAATGCAGTAATAACATGACCCCACAAGCCAGAAGTTCACAGAGAAAATTTAAAATGGCTACAGGTATCCTTTTTTATTTCATTTATTATTGTAATTTAAATGAAGATTTACAAAACAAACTAGCTTCTCATTAAACAATTAGTACATACATTGTTTTGTGACATTGGTTACCAACTCCATGACATATCAACACTGTTTTATTATTAATATCTATTCCCTCCTTTTCACCATGATCACAAGTGGAATTATCATGGTCATGAATGAGGGTGGCGTTTTTAAAGGGTGATTGGGAAGCAGCTTGTTTAGCTGCTGTGTCTGCGAAGTTGTTTCTTTTAACTTCCTCTGTGGAGCTCTTTGGGTTGGTGAATCTAGATTTTAATTACAGAAATCTCAGAGGGGTAGCAACAGGGCTTCTAAGAGTCTTCTACTAAGGGTTCATTTTTAATTTGGGTCCCAGAGGAAGTTAGGAACCCCCTTTGTTTCCATAACATTCCAAATTCATGAGTAACTCCAAAAACATACCTAGAATCTTTAAAAATATTTACTGACAATCCGGAAGCCAGTTTGCAAGGTTTCGTAAGTGCAATTAGTTCACCTTGCTGAGGTGAACTGACTTCAGGAAAGATGCCACTTTTGAGGACCTTGGTTGAGGTAGTTACAGCATAACCTCCCTGGTAATGAGAGCTGGTAGGTTCAGACATTAAATATGACCCATCAACAAATAGAACTAAATCAAAATTCAATATCGGGGTGTCTTGTAAATCTGGTCTAGGAGACAAAAGCTGTTCAGTAAGATTTAAGCAATCATGGGGTAGGTGGGCATCATTATTAGGTAAAGGTAACAATGTAGCTGGATTCAGAGAGGTTATAGTATGTAACTGAATATCAGAAGCAGCCAAAAGGAGAACTTCATAAGAAGTCAGCCTGCTGGCAGGCAGGTATTGAGTAAGGGTTGAATTTAAAATAGTTGACACTGCATGAGGGACATAAACATCAAGAAAATTTCCTAAAACAGTATCTGCTGTGGTCGCAACTATTCTAGTGGCTATAGCAACTGTTCTAAGGCAAGGGGGGGCAAGCCCTTGTGACAGGGTCCAGCTAGATGTCATAATAACCAATGGGTCTCTGTTGTCCTTCATGTTTTTAGTGAGGACTCCTAGAGCACTCCCAGAAATCTCATGGTCAAAAAAGAAAAGTCTAAACTATAATTAGGAAATCCTGGGGCAGGAGTGTCAATTAATGCTTCTTTTAATTGAGTGATGGCCTTTTGGCCACCTTCAGATAACTGGAAGGGGTCAGCATCTGAACTCTATAAATAATGATAAAGAGGTTGAGCCAGCAAAGAAAAATTATGTATCCAGGTTCTGCAATAGCTGCAGGGTCCTAGAAATCCTCTTAACTGTTTCTTGGTAGTAGGTACAGGATAAGCTAAGATGGTCTCTTTTCTTTTGGGGTCTTTAATGACCCCTTTCGCTGAAATAATATGTCCCAAGTACTTAACAAAAAGTTGAGCTAACTGTAATTTTTCTCTGGAGGCTATGTGACCTCCTCTGGCCAAATACAACAGGATGCTATCAGTAAGACATGCCTGTTGAGAGTTAGAGCAGACCAGTAAATTATCCACATATTGTAATAATGTAGACCCCTGAATGAACTGTAAAGTCAGTAAATCTGCATGTAAAATCTGAGAAAAATAGGCAGAGGACTCAGTAAAACCTTGGGGTATGACAATGCAGGTGAATTGTTTGTCTCCCCAAGTGAAGCAAACAAATATTGACTGTCCAAATGGACTGGAATGCTAAAAAAAAAAGATCAACTACTGTATAGTTAGTCACTTCATGGGAAACATTATAGAGGAGCAGGTGAGGGTTAGGAACTACAGGGAAGCTTGGAACTACTATATGATTAATAGCATGCAAGTCTTGTACAAATCTCCAGCCCTGATTGTTGGGTTTCTTAACAGGGGATACTGGAGTGTTTCAAGGACTAGTGCAAAGTATTATTAAGCCTTTAGCCAAGAAGTCTTGAGTTAGAGGAACAAGTCTTTCCCTAGCTTTTCACTTTAAAAGGTATTGAGAAATTTAAGTAAGGGTTTAGAGGTATCTATTTGAATTTTAATTGGTTCAGCTGATAGGACCCGACCAACATCAGTAGAAGTAGTGGTCCATAAACTTTCAGGTACAGAAGACATTCCATAGAATTGTATACAGTAGGAGAATGACTTTCTTGTGGTGGTAAGCTAAAAGCTTGTAAATAGCAATAGGCTTTTTCACTTAAAGTATTTTCTATCGTAGAGTCTGTTGATTAGCTTTAGATAAATCTAATAGCATTTCTCCTGTTTCTGAAAATTTTATTTGGCAATTCCATTTGAATAACAGATCTCTTCCTAATAAATTTAGTGGAGTATCTAAGCTAAGTAAAAATGGGTGCATGTCCTCTAAAGGACCTAAAGAGACAGAAACATGCTGGGAATGGGTTAAAATCTGTTCTTTATTAGTAACGGCCACTACTCTTGATGTTTTATTACTCCGGGGAAAGGGCTTTTGTAAATTTGTGGGGTTTTTTGCAGATAAGGTTGTACCTGTGTCAATTAAAAATTTACATGGTTCTCCACTTATTTAAACAGTAGTTTCTACCTGAGAGTTCAGTCTTACCATAGGAAAAGTCTCTGATTTGTCCCCAGAGCCTCTTCATTCTATCTGCTTCTGGGCTACATCTGCTGTTAGATTGCCCAGTTTATCGTTTAGTTTTAAATATTCTCTTTTAAAATGTCCAGGCTTCCTACCATAGCAGCAAACAAGGACCAAGTTACTGGGCTTAGTCTTAGCCATATGTCAGATGGACCTGTTCTGTATGTGGAAATTATTCTGATGCTGGGTCTGCAACTGCTGTAATTGCAGGGCCATAAGGCACAGTGGTTAAGAGCTCAGCTGCTAACAAAAAGGTCAGCAGTTTGAATCCACCAGTCACTTCTTGGAAACCCTGTGGGGTAGTTCTACTATGTCCTATAAAGTTGCTATGAGTCAGAATTGACTTGACGGCAACTGGTTTTGGGGTTTTGTTTGTTTTGTAAGTTTATCTTGTTCAATTTTAGTTCCCTGTTCAGCTTCCCTAGCCTGATGTTTAAGAGTTTAAGACAACTTATAGGCTAGGGTGGATAACTATTAGGTGTTTTCATTTTCCCAATCTAGTTTGTGGCATTTGACTAACTCAGTGAGCTCTGAATGGAGGCCACTGACAAACAAGGGAATTGAAAGCAATATGGGATCCAGCCTCTTCTAGCTTTAAACCAGAGTATTCTTGAAAAAGTTTAGCCAAATGGTCCTTAGAATCATAAATATTTTCATTTTCATTTTGTTTGCAACCCTGAAACTTGACCCAATCTATTTTTTGAGGAAAAACCTTTAGGATAGCTTCAATAAGATTTGTAACAATAGCTCTGGTCTGCACTACTATTTGCATGCCAGAAATGTTAGGCTGGATGGTTTAGGGATTCTGTAGGAGTTTTCCACTGGGCCTTTTCCATCCACCTTTGACTGTCACCTGGTCCTACAAGTGAATTTATTAAATTATATAAGTCTTCCGGACCAGGTTGGTAGGTATCAGCCAAGATTCTTAATCCTTGAGTGAATTTGTGAGGATCTTCACGAGGGTTAGGAAATTCCTTACCAACTGCGCTAAGTTCCACTTTTGATCAGAGGGCAAAAGTAACTTGTGCTGGCTTCTGAGCCTCTTCAGGATATTTAATTGTATAAGGCGTTTCACAAACAGATTATATTTCTAGCAGTTCCTTGAGATAATATGGAGCTCCAGTAAGGGGTTTTTAGTGGAGCAGGTAGGTAGAGAGAGGTACAGGGGAATAAACATCAGAGGGGCAGAGGAAAAGGAGGTAGCAGGGAATTAGAGGCTGGGGTTGGACTGCTGACACTGGGGACTTCATCATTTTGAGAAAGGGCGTCATTTTGGGAGGCAGCCATTTTGAGAAAGGGAGCCATCTTGGGAAAAGGAGTGTATACGGGCTGCTGCGAGGTGGATAGTCATCTAGGTTGTGGAGCTCTGACATTGTAATTCTCTAATTTGCTTGTTTCAAAGAAATTTCCTGCAAGGAGACAAATTTTATCATTATGATTTTGTTTAGAAGCTTCCAAGTACCAATTACAAAATGCCTCCCATTGCTTTAGTTTTATTCGTAAACTCTCAGCCTTTAATTTGCTGCACAGAAAGTTCAACTTAGTTGCCTGAAATGACCCCCCACAATGGCCATTAGTCCTTTAAATTTCCATCCATAAGTGTATGCCATCAGCTTAAATACAAGACTGAAGCTGGGTCATAATCCTTAGTCATATAATCAACAGGAGTTCCCTTAGGGGGTCCTGCTTCATTCTAGGACATGGCATTACCCATCTCACAGAGAAACTTGCAAGTATTAAAGACCTAAATGTGTGCAAAAACCTTCCTGTGCACCAGAAAGAAAAGGGAGTTCAGTAAAATAGACTGGCCACGAGTAGGCAGTACCAACAAACTTAATTTGCTAAGGAACCCAGAAAGATGCTCAGGACACTAGCAGAAAAGGAAAGTATAGAGAAAAGATAACCAATAAATCTCTCAAAGAGCCATCTTCACAATAAGTTGAGGTTTTAATCTGAGAGGCTTACCTCCAGCAAACCAAGAGAATTCGAGGAGATGGCTCTGGGCACAAGGGGCCTTTACTGGTACCTGGGGAGCCAGTTCCATGACTTTTCAGGAACACAGAAGATAATATTCCTTCAGAATCCTGCCAACTACACTATTAAATGTCATAGAGTAACCACCCGTACTCCTGATTAATGTAAAATTGAGAGATTTATTGGAAGAAAAGGGTCAGCTTGAGCTGGGAATATACTGAACTCCATGCAGTGGAATCCAGTAATCCAAAATGGCAACTCAGCAGTCACGTTTTATAGGAGGGGAACAATGGATATGAAACATGCTACTTGATTGGTATTTACAAACTTAGATTAGTAAAAGACATTACTTGATCGGGAATAGACCATTTTAAGGTAGATCTTCCTGTGGCAGGAATTCCTAAGACAAGACTTCCTATGGCAGGAACTCATAAGGCAGGAATTCCTGTGGCAGAACTGGTAAGGCAGGACTTCTTGTGGCAAGCTCTGTAAGGTGATTGGCTTAAAAGGATATACATCTCTTTCTTAGATTGGTTACAGTGTGGCAATTACACGGGTATGTGACAGGGAGGAGTCGAAGTGTAGTTATGTCATCATTACCGGACATTCCTCTTTGAGAAAAAGTATGGAGGCTGGCCGCCTCTAGGGTGAAAACAGAACCAGCAAACAGGGAATTCACATCCAATCCTCAAACTGGCCATTTCAGCTCTTACCAGGTACCTCAATTTTTTTTCTTTAATTCCCTTACACAATACATTTTTTACCAGTTACCAGGTAAACTATTTTCTTTTTAGATTTCTCTTATATTTATCAAATTGTAAAAGTGATAGATGCGTATTATAACAAATGAACAAATAAATAAAGAAAAGAAAAACACAGTCATCAATCCCAACGATTATGCCTCCAATTCCTCCCCACTGCACCAGGATAACCAGTATAAAAACCTGCTGTATATTCTTGCATATTTTTTTCCTTGCACAAACACATGTATACACATTTATTGTAACACTTCAAATAAAATGGTCATCTCTAGAATAAAGTAAATATTCTCTATTTCTTTCCCCAAAACATTTCACCCAACTGATGGTGCGTGCACACACACACACACACACACACACACACCCCCCAGATTTTCCCGGCTAGTTGGCTAATTGGTTGATTTGAGAATCTATGTGTTTATTTTTACCAGAATAGACTCACAAATACATGTTGCCTTCAAATTTACTTTTTTCCCTAAATGATATATATATACATTCATATACATCAATTACATGTTTACAAAATAGTAGATACAGATCTCCCTATATTTAAATTTCTCTTTGTGTAACAATATATACATCATATGATTTTATATAAATGGTATTATATCATAAAAGAAACTTGGTGGTATAATGGCTAAGCACTTGGCCGCTAACCAAAAGGCTGGCAGTATTAACCCACCCAGTGGTTCTGCAGGAGAAAGACCTGGAGATCTGCTTCCATAAAGATTACAGCCAAGAAAACTTTATGGGGCAGTTCTACTCTGTCACATGGGGTTGCTATGAGTCAGAATCAACTTGACAGTACCCAACAACATCATATCATGTATGCCAATGGAGGCATTTAAAGCTCTTTTTGGTGAGTCTTTTTTTTTTTTTTGGTTTTCCCCTGCTAATTTCTTACCTTCCACATATATTTTCCCTCCCTACAAACTCTCTACTCCTCAGCTGGCCTCTCTTAATGTAAACCATGTTCAGAATTAGTTGTGTATCCTTCTGTACAAATACACTTAACAAGTACAGACACACGTATAGGTGCTTATGTAATTACTTCACTGCTTTTAATACTTCTATTGAATTCATAGCATGCAAATATGAATTCAACCATTTCCCTAAACTGGACAATTAGATTATTTTCAATTTTTTATTACAAACCATGCTGCACTAAGCACTCTATTCCATATATATTTACCTACTGAGCTCTCATTCTCAGCAGATAAATTTCCAGAAATGTGATTCCTGGCTCAGATATATGCATTTTTAATATTTTGCTAAATTGCTTTTCACAGAGACTGTAGGAATTCTCAAAATCATATGAAAATATCTGCTTACCAGACGTGTCACCAGCATTGGACCTTAACAAACTTTTATAATATTTGCCAATATGACATTTGAACATGTTATCTTACTGTTGTTTAATATACATTTCCTTGACAAGTAATGAAGTTGAATCTCTTCCTCCATTTGTCTATTTATATTTCTTCTGTGATTTACTTTTTCATATATTTTACCCATTTTGATTTGGACTGTTTTTCTTATTAATTGTAGGATTTCTTTCTATATTTGGGAAAACATTATTCTTTGTCCAACTAGAGTGTAAACTCCTTTAAGGAGCCACATTTTTTTTTTTTTTTCTTTAATTTCAGCCTCTAAAGCAGTTCTCCACATGTAACAACATGGAGCACGGACTTTGACAAGCCTGAGTTCAGTCATATCTTGGCCTCACGCACCCATAAAACACAAATTTACTAAGGAGTTTCAATGTAAACATCTGGATTGGGATCACAAACATGCCTTGATTATTTTATACTCTCTCATCAATTACACATATGTTGTCTCATTTTGTTCTCCCAAAAAAATTTTGTGGTTGAGAAAATCTTAGCGAACAAAGCAATTTGGACCTGTAAAGCGGTGGTAGTAGTAATAGCATCAGAATCTGTCTAACTTCAGGGGGAGATAATGACCAGGATCAGCCCAAGGCTGATTCCTATGAGGTGGAGACAAGACATACCTCCACTCTCCAAACTTTTTACCAATTCTGACACAACCATCCTCCTCACAGCAATCTCTACTTCTCTGCTGGGTCTGATAATCTATTGCAATGGCCACACAGAACTCATAGACCATACTTACAGTTAAGTGGTTTATTAAGGAACAGGGTACAAACTGGGATCAGGATCAGCAGGATACAACTCAAGATCAGGATCAGGAAGCATGTAGGTAAAGTCTCCTTTCTTCTGTGCCAGACAGCTCTCTCAGCTCCTCTTGGCCATGAAGGTCTCATCTCAACCCCCTCAGGACAGGCTCCTCTCAGCCCCCTCAGGACAGGCTTCTCTTGGCTCTGCTGTCTGTCACTGCCAGCTCTGCCTTGTGCCCCTCTCAGGCCTGTCACCGCCAGCTCTGCCACCATGCCCCTCCCAGGCCTGTCATCACCAGCTCTGCCGCTGGGCCTTTTCTGGGCCTGTTGTTGCCAGCTCTGTTGCTGAGCTCCATCTGGGCCTCTCACTGTCTTCAGTGTTACAGACCTTGACTGAATATACAGCTCTTTTAGGAGGACCTTTGCCTCTTCATTCTCTCTGCTTCTTCTTTCTTCTCTCTTCATTCTTCCTTCTGCTTCTTCCTACTGCTTCTTCCTACTGCTTCTGTTCCTGCTTCTTTCTTTCTTTCTTTCTCTGAAAAGCCTCTCTGGGGTTGGCTGCTTATATACACAATTCCTTGTCAATTTCAAGGCGCGGCCCTTCCCAGTGAGGGTCCATGAACTGACTGATCCCCTGTTGGTAGGCCACAGACACATCATTTGCATAAGAGGCTACAAACACTTCATTTTCACAGACTATCTGACTAGTCCCTGCAAGGTGCATACCAATCACAGGGCAGGCTGCAGCCCAGAGCCAGCAAAAAGTATCAAACCAAGTTGTTTACAGCTTACCCAGGAAATGTAACAAATCCTCTGGTGTAGAAAACCAGGGCAAAGGTAACTCCTCAGTGCTCAAGCTGAAAATCTCTTAAGGTGTTTTTCCAAAGAACTAAGGCAAAAGTCGCATAAAGGAATTCATTTCACCACAGGACCCAATACAAATGGAAGGAGATTCAAATTTGTTCATAACTATTTTATGATACTAACATACAGTAAGTCAGTCCAAATATAAAACTACAGGTGAGAAGCCACTTCAGAGAGAAATCAAGGGTAAGTCTTGTATGAGAGCCTAAAATCTGAGGCACTTGGTGTGTGTAAGTAGAGCAGCCTGAAAGCTAAGCTTTAACTCCATCTTAGTCTTGACATGAGTCTGGAATCCATTTTGAATCTTAAAGTTGCTCTTCTAACAGCAGTTTTTCTCTCCTGTGTTTAACCCTTAACCAAAAATAAAACCAAACCCTGTTGCCATCCAGTTGATTCCAAATTATAGCGACACTTTAGTTATCCTTAAAAAGATACATCCTAAAGGAAATATTTTTCTCTGTGCTCAAGCAGATTCAGGGTGTCGACGGCTCGTTCCCAGATCGTCTTTACAATGGACTCCTAGGAAAAGACATGCTTGAGAAAGCAGTTTTAATAGTATGTTCCCAGGAAAACATGTTCCGTAATTGTCTTGTGACTCCTCATGTACCCCCTTAACCACACACATCTCTGCAATTTGGATAAGTCACCAATTACTGAAGTCTACCTGTGTTACCCCCCGCTTTGAGAAAGCCTGCCTCTAACTTCCCTGATTGTCTGAAAACCAACCAGAATATTGTAACCGCCGTTATTTTTCTAAACCCTATAAAAATGTTTGTGTGATTATCGTGCCTCTAACTCTGTGGTTTCATTTCCATCAGCCACATAGCTCCCAGTTCGAACTGATTTTGAACCCTTAATAAACTTCCCTGTTTTACTTTGAAACAACATTCAAGTTTTCTGTACTACAGTCAGAATAATCTTAAATTTGAGAGATATTTGGCAAACATTTTGTCAAAATACTTTTTATTGTTCTTGTCAAGGCCACTATTCCAGACCACGATCCCATGGGTGAAAGGGAAGGTCTCAGTGGGCAGTAGATGTTCGTACTGTTAATCATCCTGGTAAGAGATTTTTCCTGGGGCAGAAAATGAGGCTGCAGAAAGTGGGTGCTATATTACCATGAAAAATATATTTCTACTTTCCTTGGTGTCAGGCAAGATGTAAAAAGTCATGAGCAATTCTAGAGGTGTGATACACCCCTGGTCATGTGAATTCTTGTTGTTAGGTGCCATTGAGTTGCTTCCAACTCATAGTGACTCCATGTACAGCAGAACAAAACACCGCCCAGTCATGTGAATTAGCCTGGACAAAGACATTCAGGTGTGTGTGGGTCAGTATCATAGCAAATAATTCTCTGAACTATATTTATCTCTAACTTTACAGTAAATTCTCCTTATAAGCTACAAGTTGGTCTAAGCTACACTGAAGGGAATTCTGGTAGGGTCTGCGCCCTCGCTTAGGAAAAGCACTACAGGAGATAGTGGTCACCTTTTCCATAGCCAGGGTGAAGACGACGATGTCAACCACTGGCAGAGATGGCTAACTAAAGGGAAGTAGTCAGCCCTTCTCACAAATCAGCAGCATGGAGGCATGATGAAGACACTAGGAGGAAAGACTAAAGGAGCTCATTCCCGCTCATTACTGAATATACCCTGCAAACTCTCAGAATTGACTATGGGACACTTTGTTGTTGTTGTGAGCTGCCATCAAAGCAGCCATCAACTCATTGCAACCCCATGCACAATAGGATCAGACTGTTGTGATACATAGGTTTTCATTGGCTGATTTTTCAGAAGTAGATTGCCAGGCCTTTCTCCTTAGTCTTATTCTGGAAGCTACATTGAAACCTGTTCAGCATTACAGCAACATGTAAGCCTCCACTGACAGACTGCTCTTGAGGTGCACTGGCCATAAATCGAACCAGATCTCCCACATGGAAGGGTAGAAGTCTACCACTAAACCAACACTGATGGGACATTTTAGAGGGACTAAATTTAAGATCAGATCTGTAAGGATTTATACCATTGTGGTTTGGTCACATATATATCCCTCTTGGCATCATTAATTCCACTTGAAAAAAGCACACATTCCCAGAATACTTACTAGAATATTTCACAAGCCAGAGCGATGTTATCTGATTATTATTTCCTCAGAACCCTTCATGGCATCTTAGGCAACCTGAATCTAAGGAGTCTTTACCAAGACTCTTCACGGGCCTAACTCTTGCTTTATCTCATTTCTTTCAAAGCTTCCTAAGGGTTAACAATTTATTTTTATACAAAGAAGATGGCTTTCTATCCAGCAAGATTTTACAAAGCCAAATCATAGTGCTTCATGTTTTCTATTAGAGAGTTACATAGTCCTGCAGTTTAGATTTCTTCTTCACTACAAGCCAGAAGTAAATAACCAGGGCAGGTAGCACAGCCTCTTCATCTTTGTTTCCCTAGTACATTGTATCGGCTTCATAATTGGTTAGTAAAAGAGAGAGTCCTCAAAAAATTAAACATAGAATTACCATAAAAAACTAAACCCAATGTTGTCAAGTCTATGTAGACTCATAGTGACCCTATAAGGCAGAGTAGAACTGTCCGATAGGGTTTCCAAGGCTGTAAATCTTTATGGAAGTAAACTGCCACATCTTTCTCCATGCCACATCTTTCTTCCTTGGAGCAGCTGGTGGGTTTGAACTGCTGACCTTTCAATTAGCAGCCAAGCACTTAACTACTGTACCCCCAGGTCTCTTCTAGAATTACCATATGATCCAGTAATTCCATCCTAGGTGTATACCCAAAAGAATTGAAAGGAGGAACACAAACAGATACATGTAAACCAATGTTCACTGCAGCACTGTTCATAATATCCAAATGCCCATCAAAAGGTGAATGGGTAAAGAAAATGTGGTACGTACATACAATGGAATATTACTCTGCCATAAAAAGAAACCAAGTCCTTATACATGCTACAACATGGATGAACCTTGAAAATATTTTACTGAGTGAAATAAATCAGTTATAAGGAACAAATACTGTATTATCCCACTTACAAGAAATATCTAGAATAGGTAAATGTATCGAGACCAAAGCTTATTAGTGGTTACCAGAAGTGGAAGGGAGGGGGAAAGAGGGAGTCATTGTTCAGAGGACACTGAGCTTCTGTTAAAGGTGATGGGAAAATATGGAAACAATAGTAGTTATGGTTAAACAGCAAGAGGAACATGATTAATGTCACTGAATTGTACAGGTGAAAAATGTTGAAATGGTAAATGTTTTGTTATATATATGCTTATCACAATAAAAAAAGAATGACTAGAAATGGATGAATGAATGAATGAATGAATAAAAGTGCTCATTTGTTTCATAATCTCTGGCCTTCTGAAAATGCACAACATGGTCAAGTTGAAAGAAAACTCCGAAGATCCCAATTGTAGACATGATTAGCAATATCTCCAGTTTAATGATGAGAAAGAAGTCTGAGGTCCATGAAAGTGAAGTGACTTGTACAATATTACAGAGTAGATCAGTCATATGGCCAAGATTAAAACCCTAAACTAGTTTAGTGTTCTCTCTACCATATATTCCGCTCGCAGGATGCCATAAGAAAAGAGGAAACACAAAAAGAGAAGAAGGAGGATGACAGGCATCAAAGACAAACTTTTGGGGACTTCCAAATTTCAGAAAGAGTTGGCTCTGAAGAAATCCTCTCATTAGATAATTGAAAGTATTATCTTCATAGTCAAAAAACTAAAAATAACACATTCACTGCTATGATTGTTCTTCATACTCGGTGGGATTCCTTTCCTGTCACAGCCTCTGTACTAAAAAGATTTCCTCAAACTCTCATTGGTGAAGTTAGGAAAATTGCTGCTACTTTTCCATGCCTTCCCTGACTATCTATTCCCAACAAAGGAAGATGTTTCTGAAATTCTCTTATTTTAAATTTTAAAAATTTTGAGCTCAATGACATCAAAATAAGCGTACATTAGACACACTTCTCATTAATAATGGTCATTACTGTTGTAATGGGAGACTCTGGGAGTATAGAACCCTGTGTGTGGAGAAGTGCTCTTGTTCAGCAGCTGTGGGATGAAGAGTATGACATCTTAAAACTTCTAGAACCCATAGCTTTAGAGCTGACGTTTCAGAGAGCAGGAGAGCGAAACTTGCCCCCACCAGCCTGCTCCCCAGACAGACAGGTAGATGTGGTTCCTCTTTAGGGAGCTACCAGCTCTAGCAGGGCTCTTTGAGCCTGAGGGAATTGTGTGACTGCTGTGCTCCTGAAACCAATTGTCTCTGTGAGTCCCCTCTGTGTTCATGGGTCTTAGAGGGGATAATTCTTCAGAGGAGAAGAGACTCACATCAATGACACTTCTCTCTCCCAGGGTGACCAGCTCACAGCCTGGAGGCTCAAGGACTTAAATATAAGCTGAAGGATGCTTCTGGAGATTCCTTGGTCTCCAGGACCCCTTGACACTCCAGGTAGGATATGGTTCAAAAAAGGGGGATGGGAGCAGAGGACATGCAGAGCATCTCTCCAAACCACTCTTCCTCAGTTGGTCTTTCTCGCTGTTTTTCCTAAGAAAAAAGCGAGCCCTACCTCTTCATCTTACAGAACTGACTGATAAATCATTCCGGTTCTCTTTCCCATCTTTGGCAAGTGTTATCCACTCCTGCCCTGCTGCCTAAAGCTTGTGGAGTTCAGTGTCTTTGATCATGCCAGAGAGATTAGGAATGGAAAGAAATGTGGAGTGTAATTAAGGACGGTGAGCCAGATTTTCCCTCCTATAGCTCAGAATCAAAAAGAGTTGTCCCTATTAAAAAATAAAAAAGAAAGAAAACTAAAACTCAGGAAGGCCAGCATAGGAAGCTCCAAAGGAAACCTGGACTTTCACCCAACAGGAGAAAACTTGGAGTATTTCTCCCCCATCTGTTATCAGAGAATATAAATATCTGGAGTGACGGGTAAGAGAAAATCCTTCATCAGCTTCTGAGAAAGGGAGAGAGATGTAGGAGGTGAGAGCACTTGGAATCTTTCATTTCCGAATTATACTCAGATGGGTCCTCAGAGACACCTGATCAGCAACCCACTGTCTTATGTTCTTAAACATTAGCTGTTTTCATGTATATCTCCTCTGGTTCAACTTTGTCGACAGCTTCACAAAGAAAAGTGATAAAATCAATGGCTCTATCTCAGTAATACCTTGAGATTTATTTCTAATAAAAGTATATATTCACCTGGTTTAAAAAGTTAATAATAAGGGAAAGTATAAAGTGAAAAGTATTTATAATATTTCAACATTTCTGAAGAGCCCTTAGAGCAAGAATCAGAGGCTATTTGCCCCAGGTTTCAGAGGGAAACTTGACTCAGAGAATTAAGTGAGTTCTCTAAGGTGGGCACAAGAGAACTGATAAATGCAACTTCTAGCTCAGCTTCTAGGCATAAGTATTATGCAAGCAACTATGAGCACAACCACCTGTTGGAGAATGGACAGGGTGAGGCAAAGGGACCGTAAGGCTACTTACTTGACAGCACAAGTAATTAAAGCAGAGTCTGGTTTACTCTTGCTGCCCCCTCCCACTCACTCCCTTCTTGGAAAATAAGCACCGAGGATATATACAGAGAAATGTAAAGCTAATATTTCAGGACACTAGTCTTAGGGTTCCAAGAGAAAATTTAAATACACCCCAATCTGTTGTTCAGATTTCAGCATAGAGGAGAAGAGATGTGGTTGTTCATTGTGGAGAAGAGAATGCCAAGGAGCTGCTAACCTGTGCACATCCAGGCAGGTTTATAAATGCCCTGGAATAATGGTTGGAAGGAATGATATTAGATTCAAGTGATGCTGGCAGACAAAATCTAGTGATCCGGAAAAGGGTGAGGGGGAAGAAAAGCTCAGTGTAGATTTTCGCATTTATATTAGTGATTTATACTTTTTCGTTTATTTGGACACACACAAAAAAAAAACCGTACTGTCATCAAGTCAATTTTGACTCATAGCGACCCTATAGGACAGAGTAGAACTCTCCATAGGGTGTCCAAGAAGCGCCTGGTGGATTTGAATTGTCAACCTTTTGGTTAGCAGCCAAACTCTTAACCACTATGCCACCAGGGTTTCCTCTTTGGACAAGGGAGGAGAAAAATGGAGAATATAACTTCTTACTTTTCCTCTCTGTCTTCTATGTGATTTAGCTCAGTGAGTAGAGCTGAGTTTTGGTTTATTCACCATAAAAACCACCCATCTTCACCCTTTTCCATGGCTATACTCCCCACTGACCAGCAGTGTCACAGATGTTTGCTGTTTGTCATATGGAGGAAGAAGTATAATTGAGGGAGAAACAGAAATATTAAAGAGCAAATCCATCCTGCCATTCTGAGTTTGGCAGATTGCTGAGACCATAGACGTGGAAAGGGCTATAAGAGTCTTATGAGACATAGATGCTGAGTTTACAGTCCTGCTGAAAGACAGATTCATTCACAAGAGAATTAAAAACAAGGCGTCAAGTCAGTAGGTGAGCCTGGGAACCAGAAGACTTGGGATCCATTTCCCACATTACCACACACCACTGAGGTGACCTTCGACAAGCCACCTCCTCTCTGGCCTTCAGTCCACTCATTGCACATGAGGTCATTGGACCAGAACATTCAAGTCCAATTGCCTCTCTGACAGTCTGTATGGCCCTCTCTGGAAGGACAATAAGAACTCAAGAATGTAAAGGTCAGTGGACTAGAACAGTGGGATGCTGTTGTTGTTGTTAGTTGCTCTTGAGTCAGTTCTAACTCATGGCCACCAGATGTGTGCAGAGTAAAACTGCTCCATAGGGTTTTCAAAGCTGTGACCTTTGGAAGCAAATTGCCTGGGCTATCCTCCAAGGAGCCTCTGGGTGGGTTCAAACCGCCAGCCTTTCAAGTAGTAGTCAAACGCTTAACTATTTGCACCACCAGGGACCTCAGAACAGTTGGATAAGTCTTCGTGAATGAGCCAAGAAGGATGGTTGCTATTTTACAAAACACAGAGAAGGATGCCAAGTATGAGCAAAAGCACTGAGGCAAGAAGGAGCCTGGAGGATCAGTGAATAATTAGAAAAGCTGTCTAAACTAACAGCAACCATTAGATTCTTGGAATGTTAAATGTGTGTCAGGAATTAATGAAATATAGAGTTTACCAAGGAATCTCAATGTATGAAAGTAAAAGTTTTATTTTCATGGTAACTGCCACAAACTCTGTTCTGTTGACACCCTCCCTTTCCCACTAATGACCCTCAGTCAGATTCCCTAATTTGTCCCTCACGTTTAGCTTTTAAAAGTGTTCTGGTTATTAAGACTGTTTACTTTAGCCCTTTTTTTAAAATTCAGGTGTGACTTTTAAGCTTCAATCACATTTTCACTTCAAGGTTCTTTTATTTTTTTAAACCCCAGTCCAAAGCTAGTACTAGATTTGGTCTAGCAGCTTCCTCTTCTGATTTTGGGGAGGTGAGGAAAGCATACTGGCAATGTTGCATCTTCTTCTTGGTTGTGGTAGCTTCTGCTCTAGCTCTTCATGTGATTAATTTTCCAGGGCCCTAACTCTGGGGTCTGTAACAATGAGTAGGATCTATCTTTCATACTCCTGGGAAAGCAGTAACTCCAGGAAGCAGGGTATGTCCCTTCTCCATCTGGAGGCCACACCACATCATCTCTCCCAAAGCTCCTTCCCTAACTCTTTGAACATGTTGTTGACCAGCAAGCCCAGTGGCTTAGTGGGCATCTGGCTAAGAAACTAGAAGTCAGTCCCCCACTCTCTGTAGGCACTCCTCTTTCCCTTGGCTTCCAGGAAGAAAATCAATTGCAAGCACACCCTCTTACCCCATCGAAAGGCCAAGGATGGAGATAGCCAGTGTTCACAAACCCTCCCCTTCCTCCCAGCCCTCCTCTAACACCAACTGAGTGCTGGAGAGGGTGGAGAGAGAATTCTGTTTCTACTAACACAACAACTGTCAGCAATCCCTGCTGGAAGGTAGTAGGCCCCCTCAGAAAGTTTGGATTTAGAATAGTCTGGAAGGAAATAGGAAAATTCCGTTGATAAACCTAAAACTACACTTTTATAGTTAGATGGTGTGGAGCCATATTATACAGGGTCTGTAAAGGAATGCTTAAGCAATGGAATTGAAACTTGATAATTTATTTATAGATATTAACAAGTCTCGTATATGAGTCATTGTACCTTAAGCAGGGGAATGAAAGGATGAAAGGTATGTCCAGGAATACCCATCTGGCGGGGAATGCAAGACACTTTGTAGGTGATAGAAACTGGATAGCAATTAAGAAGCAGCTTCAATGATATGTCAATTAATTCCTTCATTCAACACTTGATTTTTACTGCTTTATGTTCTGGATGAGTGCCTGGGTGGTGCAAATGGGTAAGCACTCGACTACTAACCAAAAGGTTGTTGGTTCAACCCCATTCAGAGGTACCTTGGAAGAAAGGCCTAGTGATCTGCCTCTAAAAGGTCTTGAAAACCCTATGGAGAAGTTCTACTCTGCAACACATGACGTCATCATGAGTCAGAATCATCTCAACAGCAACTGATACTATTTTATTTTGTTTTAATCTTCCAGGCAATACCCTAAGCTTTGAATATAGGCTTTGAGAGTATGACTATGAATAATATACAGCTCCTGCCTTCAAGGAGCTCAAGTCTAACAGTAGAAACATAGATATAAACAAATATCTTGTGAAGCACTGTGATAAATGTCATAAACATGGAATAAACAAAGTGTTATAGAGAAGCACCAAGGATGAATCATGTAACTGTCAAGAAGCAGAGAAAGGCTTCACAGAGGAGGTGAAATTTGACCTGAGTCTTGATGGATATGTTAGAGTTTTTAGGTAGGAGAGAGTACAAAGAGATGGAGGCATGAAATGAAAATTGGGAAAAGTTCATATAGCTAGTTACCAGACCTTGATGTGGGGGGTGGAGATTCATGAGACTGAAAAGGTAGGTTGGGATCCAGATTATGAGAGGTCTTATATGTTCTAAGAAGGAGTTTGGACCCTGTGGTCTAGGCAGTCTGGTTTATAGAAACACCAGAGGCCTCGGAATCATAAAGATCTGAGTTTGAGTCATTGTTCCACCTTTTACTTAACATCTCTGAGTCTCAATTCTTCATCTGTGTCATGAAGGTAATAATACCTACCTTACAGAGTTGTTGTGAAGATTAGATAAGACAGGTGTAACATATATTATACATATACATAAAATAATTAATGTAAAGTTCCAGAAATTCCTCTATTATTTTTCAATAATATCAAATCAATAGAGAATTTTAAACATAGGAATAGCATGAAAAAATAAGACTCATAACTGTGTATAAATGAGACTGACTAGTTTCAGGGAGCTATTACATTAGCCAAAGAAACTATCATCAGGATTGATTTTAAACTATGGTAATAGGAGTTGAGAAGAGGGACATAACTGAGTAAAATAAGCAGAATTTTTCAAAAGATTGGAGCAGGGGGGACAGGGAAGGAGAGAGGAAAGAGTCATGAAACATGAATCCAAATTTCTATCATGGGGAACTTGCTGGGTGGTGGCACCATTAACCAAAGAGATGGTAGTAAGGTTTAGACCAGGGTGGTGATGGGACAATGGAAAGTAAAGGATGAACAATTAAGATTTTTTTTTTCTTATGGCTTCAAGTGGGTATTGCAAGCACGTGTAAGTGCATATATACAAATAAAATAGCCTGTAAATAAACATTCCAAAATATAAATAATATTTATCACTAAATGAAAAAGTTTCAGGTGATTCTTATTTTTCATTTTAATACTAGTCAAATTTTCTCAACTAACAACATATTTATGACACCAAAATAAAATAAATGTTTTAATAGAAAATTTTCTTAATGTACTATGATATTAAAGACGTATTTATTATAAAAATTTGTAAATACAGAAATGTACAGTTTTAAAAAATCACTGATAATTTGACTCGAGAATATATACCAGATCGTACTGAATATAAGGTTCTATATCATATTTTTTCTTCACTTTACATTTTGTCAAAGCAATTTTCCCTGTGTTTTAATGTATAGTGTACTAACTTTACTCCTAGTAACAAATATTTTTAATATGTCCATTTTTAGAGACACATCCAAGGAAGAAAGCTTCAACAATTAGAAATCTGCGTAAAACTTGTGTCCTGATAATGTCAATACTGTCATCTTCATCATCCCAGTGTTAAATTTTTAAACCTGAAGGCCTGAGTTTCCTCTGAGGTTTGCTTTTCTGGTCAATTTGGGTTTAAACACAAATTAATAACAGTGTATTCTAACTTTAAAGACCCTAATCCATCTAAAAATTCCGACCTAAGATTGCCAGCCTAAATTCACCCATTCACTCTAAACTGTGTTCGCCTCCTGAATCTTCCATTGGGCCAGATGTATTCTACTCTGCCTCTGATACCCAGAATCCAGAAGTCTCTGTGAAGTGCCTCTGTCCCCTGCTGTGCTGGAACTTGTACAAAGGGAGACAAACATGCACTCCATCCCTACCACTGAGAGCTGATGGCATAACACAGAGCCACTGACTATGAGTCATGGCACAGCACAGGCAGAGAAAAGAACAGTAAGATTTCATGTCTTCTCCAAGTCCAAAATAGGTCCCTAGGTGGCACAGTTTGTGCTCAACTGCTAACCTAAAGGTTGGCTGTTCAACCCTACCCAGAGGTATCACAGAGCAAAGGTCTGGAGATCTTCTTCCATTAAGATTGTTGTTGTTGTTAGCTGCTATTGAGTCAGTTCCGACTCACAGTGACCTTATGTGTTACAGCCAAAAAACCCCATGGAGCAGTTCTACTCTGTAACACATGGGGTCACCATGTGTCAGAATCAATTCAATGGTAACCAACAACAAACAATAACCAAGTCCAAAGGTTAAAGAACCTTAAGGTCAGAGAGAGCACAGGGTACACACTAAACAGTCCTTAGAGATATTAGGTAGAATCATATAAATTGCTATTTTCGAAGTTAAAAAAAAAAAAAGTTAAATACTAACCATTTCACTTACGGTTCAACCTATACATATAACCTATGCCACATGTTCAGTCCAGCAGAAGCCATTGATGCTGAGTCCTCTGCTCTAATCAATCTGATGAGAATTCTGGGAAATGTGACATTTCAGGACCTATTTAAATGAAAAAAGAGAGACAACCTTGAATATTAGGCATCCTATTTAAAAAGAGAAGAAAGAGCAGTCTCTGCTTTGGAGAAACTGAGAGGCAACCAAGGAGTAAATTAAAGGAGACAATGAGAGTGTGTGTATTTCTAAAACAGTAAGATAGGGCTAGGAATGTGACCACATAACTGAGGGCATCTCAAGATCCTCATATACCCACTCCTCTGCTTGCCCACTTAATCCACCTGGCTGAATGGAGAGAGCCAACCACACACTTGTCACTGAATTTGTCTTCCTGAGATTTTCTAACTCCCCATGTCTCCAGCTGCTCTTCTTCTCCCTCTTCCTCCTGGTCTACCTCTTGTCCATGGTAGGCAATGCACTCATTGTGTTCATTGTTCTCCTGGATGGACACCTTCACACTCCCATGTACTTCTTCATCAGCAACCTCTCCCTGGTAGAGCTCTGGTACACCACAGTCACCGTGCCCAAGATGCTGGCGAATTTTCTAAGTCCCCAAGGGGTCATCTCGGTTCCCAACTGCATCACCCAATACTACTTCTTCTTCTCCTTGGCTGCCACCGAGCTCTTCATCCTCACCACCATGGCCTTTGACCGCTACGCTGCCATCTGCGACCCACTCCACTACCCACTGCTGCTCAGCCCCCAAATCTGTGGGACTCTGGCTGGGGTCTGCTGGTCCGTGGGATTTCTCTGCCCCATGTTCCCCTCATTCCTCCTTGCACAAATCTCTTTTTGCACCCCCAACCAGATTAACCACTTCTTCTGTGATGCTGATCAGATTTTTCGTCTTTCCTGCACAGACACATATGCCATCCAAGCAGTGAGCTACGCTTTCAGCACTGTCATTATCCTAGGAGCCCTGGTCTTTACCATAGCTTCCTATGCCCGAATCCTAGCCACAATTCTAGCCATGGCCTCAGCTGCTGCCCAACGCAAGGCCTTCTCCACCTGCACAGCCCACCTTTCTGTGGTCACCATCTACTTTGGCACTCTCATATTCATGTATGTCCGCCCAGCAGTGAAATATGAGTCGGATATCAACAAGATTGTTGCCATCTTCTACTCAGTCATCACCCCACTTCTCAATCCTCTCATCTATACACTCCGCAACAAGGATGTCAAGGAGGCTCTGAAGGTGTTGTCATCCCGGATCCAAAGCAAGGGGCTTTAGTGATGGTGCCACATGAGAAGCCAGAAGAAACAAAACTAAGGGAATATCAAAATGGAAAATTAACTTTAATCATTGCTTTTTGCCTGTGCAGTATAGCTCTGTGTATGTGTATGTGTGTGCAAGCGCGCACGCCCACTCATGTGTGCAAATTACCCCTTAGATACACGAGATTATTTGTTTTGTTATTGTGTGTCTCTGTGTGTGGTGAATACACAGGTAAAAAATATATATATTTCCCATTTCAGCAATCTTCACAGGTACAACTCAATGACATTACTTACGTTCATCATTTTGTTCAAAGGTTCGCCACAAACCTTTCCTGAATTTTTTCATCACCCTTAACAGGAGCTCAGTGTCCCCCAAGCATTGTGTCTTCCAGCATTAAGTTCAAATTTTTTATTTTAAATTTATTTTTCAAAATGATATATAATCTCAATGTGGTTATCTAGGGCACATTTTAAGTGAAAGATTTGTTTCTCCTTCCAGCCAGTATATTCATGAGCTGCCTGTTCCTACGGTTGTTCAGTTTTTGCTGAGGGAAAAGGAGTGGATAACCTCATGTTAATATTAGTATAGGGAAATGGCTCAGGCTTTGTAGTCCATGCATCTGGATTAGAAATTCAGCTCTGCCACTTAACTAGCATCACTTGGGTAGGTCACTAAGCCATTGAAACCCACGCATAGGTAACTGTAGAGCAACAGAACCTTTTAACCTCCCTCAGAGGTCATTCTGAAATTCATTTGACTTAATAACATGTAAAGCACTACCAAAAATAGCATGCAAAGCACTAAAAAATAAAATAAATGGCTTAGTTTAGTATATTAGCCTCCATCAAGCATAATTACAAAGATTGGGCTTCTGCCAAAATACTTTTTTTTTACAAAATGCAATATTCCTTTCTGATTATAAAGACAACACATCCACTGCAATGTACTGAAAAAATACAAAACTGCATGCTATAGAAAATAAGAGTCCCATCCTCTAGCTTAACCAAGAAAATTTTTAATTTTTAAGTAGTATCCATAATGGTGACTCCAGGAACTTGAGTTGAAAGATGTTTTTCATTCATATGGCTGAAAATAAGGCAAACTTGGGGAAAAGAAACCTTTATTTCAAAGGGTTCCAAAAGTGGAACATTCATAAAAATTAGACTTGTCCTTCTGAAAGTCAGAAAATTTCTACATGGTACACCAGCACTTCGTATTATGCCCTCATTTCTTGACAATTTTTTTTTTAAGTGCGATGACACATAGCCCTGCTTCTCATAAAGTTGATGACTATCACGGCTGCTAAAAAGACTCCTTTCAGGGCTGTTGGAAGCATCTGTATTGCCAGAGCTGTCAAGTGCTATAAGCAACAAGAGTGTGGGAGCTTTCTTTATCATTCAAGTAAGTACAGCTAGAATGCTCCTTAGAAGCTAGGATGGTTCGATTTTGTCTTGCTTACTTTGGACATGTCATCAGAAAAAAACAATAGCTAATAAGGACATCATGGTTGGTAAAGTAGAGGGTCAGCAAAAACAAAGGAAATCCTCAATGAGATGGATTGACACATAGCTTGCAACAATGGGCTCAAACATACCAATGATCATGAGGATGGCTCAGGACTGGGCAGTATTTAGTTCTGTTATACATAAGGTCACCATGAGTTAGAGCTGACTCCATGGCAACTATCTTAGTTATCTAGTGCTGCTATAACAGAAATATCACAAGTGGATGGCTTTAACAAAGAAAAATTTATTCTCTCACAGTCTAGTAGGCTACAAGTCCAAATTCAGGGTGTCAGCTCCAGGGGAAGGCTCTTTTTCTCTGTCAGCTCTGGAGGAAGGTCCTTGTCATCAATTTTCTCCGTGCAGGAACACCATGTCCAAAGGACACGCTCTGCTCCTGGCACTACTTTCTTGGTGGTATGAGGTCCCTGTGTCTCTCTGCTTGCTTCTCTCTTTTATATCTTGAAAGAGATTGGCTTAGAATACAATCTAATCTTGTAGATCTCATCAACATAACTGTCACCAATCCCATCTCATCAACGTCAATAGAGATAGATTTTACAACACATAAGAAAATCACATCAAATGACAAAATGGTGGACACAATACTGGCAATCATGGCCTAGCCAAATTGATACACGTATTTTTGGGGGACACAATTCAATCCATAACAGCAACTAACAACAACAACAACAACAAAGCCAGATGCATCGCCAAACATCGCAGGAACTCCCTCTGAGCAGCGTGTAAAGCTTTTCTTTCTAGTCAAAGTTTTGTTTGAAAGAAAAAAAAAAATTTACCATTTCCAAGACATGAACAGTCTTTGTAGTTTCCAAAGAGAAATCATAAAATAAGAGTGCTCTGATGGCATCAACATAGTAGAGCAAACAAACAAACAAAAGCTGCTACATTGAGAGAAATGGCAATGATTATTTCAAAATGTTTAAAGAAATATCAGCTATTCTAGAATATACTACATCTCTAACAAAGGAATAGCTTCCAGTTTTTCCTATGCTTCAGTCCACAAACCAGCTGACCCTTTTTAAGGCACATGGCTTCACTAAACTCCCTGTAACTCAAGCTTCTTCAGTTTGGCTATTTGGAAAGCAACTATATAAAATACAGTTGCTTTCTGATTCATAGTGACCCTGTAGGACAGAGTAGAACGGTCCCATAGTGTTTCCAAGAAGCAGCTGGTGGATTCGAACGGCCAACCTTTTTGGTTAATAGCCGAGCTCTTAACCATTGTGCCACCAAGTCTCTTGACTTGGCAAATCTCAGTTTGTACAGTAAGTGTCACAGCTTTTTCAAGTAGACATCTCTTACATGAAGAAAAGAAAAACCTAGACATTGTTTTGATGCATTTTCAGAATAAACAGACTTGAGGTGCTCTTTCAATGTGCTTGCTTTTCCACACTAAAAACACTACAACTTCTGTATCCTATCATGTTTATTAATTCAAGTGACACTCTAAAATACAAAGTCTTCATCACACTTTCTTATATTTGACATTTCAACTTAATTGAGTCTACAAAATATAAAATAAATAAAGCTAAACTGAAATATTTTATTCAATTGATTTTTTTTAGAAATCAACTTTTGCATGGTTTTAACGAATTCAGTATATCTGCACATTGTTGTTAACAGGTACCATCGAGTTGATTCTGACTCATAGCAACTCTATGCACAACAGAACGAAACACTTCCCGGTCCTGTGTCATCCTCACAATCGTTGCTATGTTTGAGCCCATTGTTGCACCCACTGTGTCAATCCATCTCATTGAGGGCCTTCCTTTTTTTTGATGACCCTCTATTTTACCAAGCATGATGTTCTTCTCCAGGGCCTGGTCCCTCCTGATAACATGTCCAAAATATGTGAGACGAAGAAGTCTCACCATCCTTAATTCTAAAGAGCATTCTGGCTGTACTTCTTCCAAGACAGATTTGTTTGTTCTTTTGGCAGTCCATTGTATATTAAATATTCTTGGCCAACACCATAATTCAAAGTCATCAATTCTTCCTTGGTCTTTCTTATTCATTGTCCAGCTTTCACATGCATATGGGGCAATTGAAAACACCATGGCTTGGGTCAAGAGCATCTTAGTCCTTAAAGTGGCATCTTTGCTTTTTAACACTGTAAAGAGATCTCTTACAGCTGATTTACCCAATGCAATGCGTCTTTTGATTTCCTGACTGCTGCTTCGATGGGTGTTGATTGTGGATCCAAGTAAAATGAAATCCTTAAGAACTTCAATCTTTTCTCGGTTTATCATAATGTTGCTTACTGGTCCAGTTGTGAGGATTTTTGTTTTCTTTATGTTGAGGTGTGTCATGGATTGAATTATGTCCCTCAAAAAATGTGTGGATCAGTTTGGCTGGGCCATGATTCCCGGTATTGTTTGATTTTCCTCTATGTTGTAAATCCTGCCTCTATGATGTTAATGAGGGAGGATGGGCAGCAGTTGTGTTAGTGAGACAGGACTCTATCTACAAGATTGGATTGTGTCCTGAAGCAATCTCTTGAGATATAAAAGAGAGAAGTGAGCAGACAGAAGAGGGGGACCTCATACCATCAAGAAAGCAGTGCCGGGAGCAGAGCGCATCCTTTGGACAGGGGTTCCTGTGCTGAGAAGCTCCTAGTCCGGGGGAACACTGATGAGAAGGCCGAGAGAGAGAAAGCCTTCCCCTGGAGCTGACACCCTGAATTTGGACTTTTAGCCTACTTTACTGTAAGGAAATAAACTTCTCTGTTAAAACCATCCACTTGTGGTATTTCTGTTATAGCAGCACTAGATAACTAAGACAAGGTGTAATCCATACTGAAGGCTGTAGTCTTTGATCTTCTCAGTAAGTGCTTCAAGTCCTCTTCACTTTCAGCAAGAAAGGTGGTGTCATCTGCATAATGCAGGTTGTTAATGAGTTTTGCTCCAGTCCTGATGCCCTGTTCTTCATATAGTCCAGCTTCTCGGATTATTTGCTCAGCATACAGATTGAATAAGTATGGTGAAAGAATACAACCCTGACACACACCTTTCCTGACTTTAACCCACGCAGTATCCCCTTGTTCTGTTCGAAGAACTGCCTCTTGGTCTAAGTACAGATTCCTCATGAGCACGATTAAGTGTTCTGGAATTCCCATTCTTCTCAATGTTATCCATAATTTGTTATGATCCACACAGTCAAATGCCTTTGCATGGTCAATAAAACATAGGTAAACATCTTTCTGGCATTCTCTGCTTTCAGCCAGGATCCACCTGACATCAGTAATGATACCCCTGGTTCCACATCCTCTTCTGAATCCAGCTTGAATTTCTGGCATTTCCATATGGATGTACTGCTGTAACCACTTTTGAATGATCTTCAGCATAATTTTACTTGTGTGCAATATTAATGATATTGTTCCATAATTTTCACATTCTGTTGGATCTCCTTTCTTTGGAAGGGGTACAAATATGGATCTTTTCCAGTCGGTTGGCCAGTGTCATGGATTGGATTGTGTCCCCCAAAAATATGTGTCAACTTGGCAAGGTCTTGATTCCCAGTATTGTATGATTGTCTACCATTTTGTCATCTGATGTGACTTCCTTATGTGTTGTAAATTCTATCACTATGATGTAATGAGATGGATTAGTGGCAGTTATATTGATGAGATCTACAAGATTAGATAGTGTCTTAAGCCAATCTCTTTTAAGATATAAAAGAGAGAAGTGAGTAGAGAGACACAGCGACCTCATACCACCAGGAAAGCAGCACCAGGAGAAGAGCACATCCTTTGGACCCGGGGTTCCTGTGCGGAGAAGCTCCTAGTCCAGGGGAAAGTTGATGACAAGGACCTTCCTCCAGAACTGACAGAGAAAGAAAGCCTTCCCCTGGAGATGACACCCTGAATTTGGACTTGTAGCCTACTAGACTGTGAGAGAATAAATTTCTCTTCGTTAAAGCCATCCACTTGTGGTATTTCTGTTATAGCAGCAAGAGATGACCAAGACAGCCAGGTAGCTGTCTTCCAAATTTCTTGGCATAGATGAGTGAGTGCTTCTAGCACTGCATCCATTTGTTGAAACATCTCAATTGATATTCTGTCAGTTCCTGGAGCCTTGTTTTTCACCAATGCCTTTAGTGCAGCTTGGACCCCTTCCTTTAGTGCCATCAGTTCTCGATCGTATGCTACCTCCTGAAATGGTTAAATGTCGACCTATTCTTTTTGGTACAGTGACTCTGTATTCCCTTCATCTTCTTTTGTTGCTTCCTGCATTGTTTAATATTTCCCCTGCAGACTCTGATTGGGATGACAACAGAGGGTCCTGGACAGAGCTGGAGAAGGAAGTAGAACAAAATTCTAACACACAAAAAAGACCAGATTTACTTGCCTGACAGACTGGAGAAACCCCGAGAGTATGGCTCCCAGACACCCTTTTAGTTCAGTGGTGAAGTCACTCTGGAGGTTCACAATTCAGCTGGGGATTGGACTGCCTCACAAAACAACACAGGGCTAATGAGGTACAGCAGTCCAGGGACAAGGACTAGAAGGCAGGAGGGGATAGGAAAGCTGGTGATAGGGAACCCAAGGTTGAGAAAGGACAGTGTTGACATGTCATGGGGTTGTTAACCATTGTCATAGGGCAATATGTGTACTAACTGTTTAATGAGAAACTTTTTGTTCTGTAAACATTCATCTAAGGTACAAAAAAAAAAAAAAGAATTATCTATGTGAGATCAAATTGACAACAGCAACTCAAAAGGTTTGATGGGAAGCCTAGGGGGCAGTGAGTTGAAGATAATGGTGATGGAATAATTTGGAAAAGGATAGTGAGAATAGCAGCACAACTGGAAGAATATAATCAATGTCACTGAATTGTACATGTAAAAGCTTTTGAAATAGTGTGACTTTGGCTATGTATATTTTCACCAAAAAAAAAAAAGCCCCCAAGGTTGAGAAGGGAGAGTGTTGACATGTCGTGGGGTTGTTAACCAAGGTCATAAAACAATATGTGTACTGACTGTTTAATGAGAAACTATTTGTTCTGTAAACCTTCATATAAAGTACAATAAAAAAAAATTTATATGTAAAAAAAAGTATTTCCCCTGTAGAATCCTTAAATATTGTAACTTGAGGCTTGAATTTTTCTTCAATTCTTTCAGCTTGAGAAATGCCAAGCATGTTCTTCTCTTTTGGTTTTCATATCTACATAGAAATATGCAAATTGTACATTGATTTTAAAGATAAATAAAAATTTTTAAATGTCTTGTTTAAATGTCTAAATTTAAATATCTTATTTTAAAATAAGATATTTTTAAAATTATGACAATTAGGCAAAATAAAACTGGTTTTGTCATTTGTCCAAAGCTTAAACTTTTTTACAGCTTAACCTGGAAATAGGGGTAGTAGTTTAGGCAGTAATTTAAGAGCAGTACCTGCCTGAAATTCAGCTCTTGTTGCATGTGGAATTTCATGGCCTTCTGTGCCTTCCTAGAAACAATGGTTCTCATTCCTGATATTTTTCTGTTTTCTCATGAAGTTATTTTATAAGTACTCGGTATTTTCATGAAATAATAATTTAAGAAGATCACTTGGTATCAGTGGAGTTGCAAGCCTGGGGCAGTGGGAACAGTCTGCTCCAGGTATAGGCAATAAGGGAGTGCATTCTCTATAGAGAATTTTAAAACAATAATAAAACCAATTAAGTCACCCTGCTTTTTATTATCACCATGTGCAGGCAATTCTAAAGAATGTTGGTGATAAAACACTCTTCTCTACCCCAAAAATTATCATTATTTTTGTTGTTGATCTGAATTCTAAACAATTGTTGCAGTTACTGTTGAGTTTCTTAATAAAGCTTCTGTAAGCTTAAGGTTGGCACATTTTTATTACTTAAACTTTAATAAATATTGTAGCCATAGCCAGCCAATCTCCATCAAGTCAAATCCACCCTATAGGACAGGGTAGAACTGTCCCATAGAGCTTCCAAGGAGAGGCTTGTGGATTTGAACTGCCAACCTTTTGGTTAGCAGCCAAGCTCTTAACCACTGCACCACCAGAGCTCCGACAAAGTCACAGGTACTGCTAAACCACTGTGATCTGTTGACAAATTAATGACTTAGAGAATCACTAAACTTAAATAACAAAGTTGTAATTTTCCCCATTCAAGCTCATGAACCTTACATCTTCCTTAGATTGAAGTATGAGAGAAAAGAGAAACCATGATTTCTGTCAGGTTATCAAGACACACATAGAACACAGAACTCGCTTCAAATTCCAGATTTGCCACTTAATAGTTATATTAATTTCTCCAAGTGCCTTAATCTCAATTTTCTCATTTTAAAATAGGGCTACAGTAGTAACTTTTAGGGTTGTTGTGAGAAGTAAATGATAAAAAGTTTTAAAGCATATAGCACATTCTAGTCTGGCACATAGCAATCACTCAAATATTCACTAGAATAATCCCTTTTGATCTGAAATTAGTTGGTGAAATACCACAAAACAAGCTTTGAAAGAGGCCCATAGTAAAACTATTTAGTGCAAAGACATAGCCATAGAAATATTAGAGGACAAAATCCTGGAGACACCGAGTTTTATTCAAAGGTCTAAGAGGGTGCAAGGGCTGCGGTCTGTAGCTCACCACCGCCATCCTGTGGCAGCAGATTTACACTACTACAGCTTCCTGATGAATGGAATCTCCAGGTGATGTTTTGTAACCTATTTTATTTTTAGCTTGTAGCACCTTTCACAGTTAAAAAAAAAGTTTTAATAATTAAAATAGAACTTACTTTAATTCAGCCTAGTAACTATAAAACCAAATACACTGCCGTAGAGTCGATTCCGACTGAAGCTATTTTACGCACGGTAACATGAAACCCTGGAGAAGGAAAAAAAACAAAAATAGATTAGAGTTGTTCACCCTGCATACACATGTATATTTATAACGTGTGTAGAGAAACATGTCTCAATTTATGCCACAGATGAGTACTATCTGAGAGGAATGACTGGCTGTCTAGAATCAAGATTAAAAAAAAAGGATCTAATGTTAACTGTATTTACTCTGACGAATGAATGTATATCATTCATTCTTCACTGTAACACAATAAAGTAAGTCTCAACAACTTTGCCCTAATTGCTAGACGCAATGAACACTTTTCAGGTTTTATCATTCTTTGTCTTTCTGTACTTCACTTTTACACCTGCGTGAACTTCACTTTTACACCTGCGTGAACTGGGTCTCTAGGAGTTTAAATAATTGCTCAAGGTAAAAGGAGCTACAAAGTGTCAGAGCTAAGACTCGAAAACAAATTTCTCTGATTCCAAATAGCATGCACTTTTCACTATTGCAAGTTGCTCTTTAGTTTTCAAAAGACATCATAGTTAATGTCACATAAATGCCCAAATGTTAATGGTGAGGCTAAGCCCTTCTTTTATCCAGCCTCTCCTTCCAAGTTGATGAAAATAGTTTCACACTTACTGTCTCCACATTGTCCTCTTTCAAATACTCAACTCCTTTAAATATAGCTTGATCCTAAGAGTCGCTGACATTTTGAATAAACGATATTCCCAACCCCCTTCTCTCTTGCCACCTCCCACTATAATGGCTGGAAAGACAGGTAGTCAATTCCCCAGCCTCCCTTACAGCTAGGAATGCCTGATGAGGTGTATGAGGAAGACTATTGGTGGGATTCTGGGAAAGCTTTTGCTTTTATGATGTAAGGATTAGATGCAACTGACATCTACACCTGCCCCTTCTTCCTCTATTTAATGCAAACATGATAACCACAGCTGCAGCAGCCATCTTGTGACCATGAGACAAAAAGCATAAGAATGAAAGGCCAGCACACCACAGGTGAGAGAGCAAACAGAGAGCACATGGATCCTTGCAGGCACCATTGAGAAACACCACCAGACACTAGACTTCTTGTTATTTTTAAGCCATTATTAGAGTCACTATGAGTCAAAATCAACTCAAGGGCAACAGTTTTGGTTTTAGTTTTTTATTAGGTTTTCTACGACTTGTATTCGAAAGCATTCCTAACTAATAGAGACCTCTGCTCCACTAAGTACTTTCTTCCCAGGAAACAACTTTCCCCTAATTGCTAGACGCAATGAACACTTTTCAGGTTTTACCATTCTTTGTCTTTCTGTACCACTCAGTGTGGACCACAGGCTGAGAAACCTTGTCCCAGCATTTGTCAGGCTCCACATGCTTGCAGGTCCAGTTTGTAGCCAACTTGTGTCCATTGCAGCTGAGGATGAGCAAAATAACTGCAAATCTTGTCATCCTCTGATATTTGTGAAGCGTGAATTTGGGACCCAGAAGATTAAAAAATGTAATAATATGTGAAGTGTGGCTGCCGCCAGACAACCACTGTCCACAACCAGTCCAGGTCCATTACAACTGCTAAATATAAATTACTAATTTAGAAGAAAGGGACCCTGGTTGCATTATGGTTAAGCACTGGGCCGCTAATGGAAAGGTCAGCGGTTCCAACCCACTAGCAGCTCCACAGGAGAAAAGACCTGGAAATGTGCTCCCATATAGAGTAAAAACCCATTGCCATTGCGTTGATTCCAACTCATAGTGACCCTATAGCACAGAGTAGAACTGCCCCGTAGAGTTTCCAAGATTGTACTCTTTAAGTAAGTAAACTGCCACATCTTTCTCCTGTGGAGCAGCTGGTGGGTTTGGCCACTGTGTCACATCCTGAGAAGATTATGGCCTAGGAAACCCTGTGGGGCAGTTCTACTCTATCCTGTAGGGTCGCTGTGAGTCTGAATTAACTTGATGGCACGCAACAACAACAATATAGAAGAGTCAGTCTGAAAGGGAGAAGTGTATGATAGTCTGGAACAAAAAGATTGAACTGCCTAACAAAATTCTGAAAGTTGGAGGGAGAAGAGGAGAGAAGATAAGTAAAACATCCTAAAGGCTTTCCTACAAAAGGAGATAGCAAGGAAGTAAAAGCATTCCAGAGATTTTATCTTCCTGAGAGAAGCAGTAGGGGAGCAAAACAGTTGGATAGGGAAAACAAGTGTTCTCTTGTTTGCATATAGTGGTTGAGAAATTTGTGTATAAATATTGGAGGAAGGATAGGAACCATTAGTGGAGTGGAAAAGTACAGTAGAACTTTCTAGTTAATCAGAAATGTTTAGGGAAAGAATAACAACCTAATCAAGCCAGAAAAAAAATAAGAGAAAGATAAGAGGAACCAACAAAGTAAAAGCAGTAATAAATAAAAGCAGAGATACAAGGAATAAAAGTTAATGAAACACCCTCATACACTGCTGGTGGAAATGTATAATGGTGCAGTAGTTTTGAACAGTCTTGCAGCTCTTCAAATGATTAAATATAGAGTTACTCTATGACCAGAAATTCCACTCCTGTGTATATAGCCAAAGAAATGAAATATGTCCACACAAAAATTTGCACATGAATGTTTATAGCAACATAATTCATAATAGCCAAAAGGTGAAAACAACCCAAAGGCCCATTAACTGACAATTGGATAAACAAAATGTGGTATATTCATACAATGGAATATTATTTGGCCAGAAAAGGGAATTAAGTACTGATTTAGGTCACAACATGAAAGAACTTTGAAAACATTATTCCAAATGAAAGAAGCCAGACACAAAAAGCCATATATTGTATGATTACATTTATATGAAATAGCCAGAAGTGGTGGTTGGTTAGGGCTGAGGGAGAAGGGTTGGAAGTTGAAAGTCAAAGGGTTGGTTTGGGGTTTCTTTCTGAAATGATGAAAATGTTCTAAAATTGACTGTGACATGGTTGCAAGTATCTGCAGATACACTAAAAATTATTGAATTGCACACTTTTAATGGGTGAATTGTATGATATGTAAATTATCTCTCAAGAAAGCTATAAAAAGTTTTTTTAAAAGAAGAAAATTAATGAAACAACTAAAATATTTATTTTGAATGAGAAGAATTTTCCTATTAAATAGAGACTGAAGACTAACTTTTTTAAAAATAAGCTATATATTGTTTAAAAAAAACATGCATAGGAAATTTAAAAAAGAAAGATTAAAAATTAAATATTAGGCAAATGCAAACAAAAAGAAAGCTGAAGGGGAAATATTAATATCAGGAAATGTGCAACATAAGCTTAAAAGCAGTAATTAAGATAAAGAGGGACATTATGTAATATAATACAATTTAAAATAAAAAACTATTTCTAAAGACCAATATATTAAATAAAACACAAGCTTGATTAACATGAAGGAAAATGAACAACATACAAGGTCATGAATGAGAAAAGAGTCATAAATCAGATATCTGGAAGAGATTTTATTATTATTATTATCATTATTTGAACACTTGGTGAAACTCTGACAGTATGTTTGAAGATATACAGGAAATAAATAATTTTCTGGTAAAATACAGCTTAGCAAACTTGATCAAGAATACCTGGAAAACTTAAATCAATTTCAATTAGAAACATTAAGCTCTATCACAAAAAAAAAGAAAAGAAAATCAGCACTGGGAACATATAGTTTCACAGTGTTAGTTCAGTGTTAAAAAACAGATAACTCTAATGTTACTTAAATTAATCCAGGGCATAGAAAAAGAAAAAGAAAAAAAAACCCTACAATTGATTCTGTAAACTCAAAATTATCTTAATACCCAAACATGGTAAGATAGTATAAAAAGTGCACATCAATCTCATAAATATAGATGTAATTTTTTAAAATATTATTGAAAAATCAACCAGCATATGAAAAAAATAAATTATGACCAAACAGGGTCTATTTTCTGAATTCAGGATATCAGAAATCTCTCAACATAGTAATTACATTAAAAATTAAAAAGAAGTACCATGTGATATCAATGGATGCCTCCAAAAAAGTCATTAGATAAAATTTAGCAGTAGCTTATAAAAAAAAAAAGGAATAATAGAAACCTACTTAAACACAATGAAATTATTGACCTAAAAACATGAATTTAAATACTTAAAAAGTATTTATAGAGGAAATAAATACTTAAAAAGTATTTCAGTTAAAATCAAATTTGTTGCCTACAGTTACTGCCAGTACTAATATTTTTAGAAGTTTAACAAATGCGATAAGAAAAAGTCAGTATGATTATTGTAAAAAATATATGAAGTTATCTTTAGTCTTATTTTATTATTTTTAGCTAGATTTTATAGCTAGAAAGTCCAAAGGATTATAGAAAATGATAAAATTAAGTGACTCTGGCAAGCGGCTGGATATAAGATAAATATAAAAAAAAATTGCTCTCTCCCTCTCTCTCTTTTTCGCTAGCAATATCATTTAGAACTTAAAATGCAGAAGTTGAGTATATGAATTTCTAGTGAAAAATTTAGAGATACTTAGGGATAAATAGAGCACCTATCTTTAAAAAAAAATTACAAAATTACATTAAAGAGCTGAACAAATGGAAAGATGCAGTATGCTCCTGAATGGAAATACTTAATATAAAAAATATAAGTGCTTCCAAATTAATATAAATAAGATCAAAGCTGCATGGAATATTGAGTCAGCACGTAGGCAGCAGCTATCCTAGTGATTCATATGAACCCATGCAGATCCTATATGATTGAGAAATATATACATATATATATATTTTATATTTGGCTATTAACATTTTGAATTGTTATCACAGCATAGCCTAGCCTAGCGTGACTAACATACCCCCAAAACTGTAGTAGCATCAAGAAGAGTACAAAATCCATGCAGTCTCTCAGATGATGCTAAGAAGAATAACTCACAAGGATAAACATATCATAAAGCAGAGGCAAGGGCTATTTACACACACACACACACACACAAATACATACAGCAGGTAGTCATGCATCACTTAACGTCCACAATACATTCTGTGAAATAGGACGTTATGTGATTTGGACTCTATGAGAACACCGTATTACAGGAGTCCTCAGGATATGAATGAGATCTAGTCCTAGGTCTGTCTTTAAATCGAATTTGTAGGTAAGTCGGAACAGGTATGTATAGTTCTTATTTAGCATCAGTCAGTCAAATGTTTGCTTAGTATATAGTATATATTTTACCTCTCTACACATATAAAACACTTAAACTCTTTCAAATTGCACAATGTTTGCATGAGCATTGCAAAGTAGTGCATGCGTTCATTATTATGAACTATTGTACTTAACTCAAATTTTTAATATAATAAGCTTTATGGCAGTCCTTTCTTAAGTATGAGATGTCGGTAAGTCGGATGTTCATAACCCAGGGATTGCCGGTATACAAAAGACAGGAAATACACACGTTGCACGCAGAAAGCTGTTGTGCTCGCTATGTCTGGTTACGTCCCCTATGTCCCATTCTCTAACTGGGATTTCTGAACTCCATTATACCTTATGGAACCATGGACATATATGTGGTCGGATATTGCCGAAACAGACGTTATGCGGCAGATGACTGTGTATATATATACATATATATATATACACTTTTTTGGATAAACCATTTGAAAGTTCCAGTGATCATGACACTTCACCCTTCAATATTTCATCATACCTCTTCCTAAGAAGAAAGACATGTTCTTACATAAGCACAATGCCATTATCACACTCAAGAAATTTAATAATGATATAATAATATAAAGGTCATATTCAATTTTCCCAATTACTCCAAAATTCTTTTAGAGCTGTTTTGTTTTTATTTTGTTCATAATTCGTGTATTACATTAGATTGTCGTGCTTTTTAGTGTCCTTCAATCTAGAACAGTACCATCCCCACTTTTGTTTTGTCTTTAGAGACATTAATATTTTTGAAGAGTCTATGCCAGTTTTCTTTAGGGCGTGCCACAATCTGGATTTGTCTTACTTTTCCTTATAATTATATTCAAGTTAGACATTTTTGGCAAGAATACCACATAAGTTATACTAATAAATCTTTTACCTGGGCACATGGAAATCCAGAATAAAAACCTCTTCCCACCTCCTTTGAAGCTAAGTGTGACCATGTCACTAAAACCTGGTATACGGGCTGTAGGTGAAAATGACATGACCTCCATAGAAACCTTCCTTAAGACAGACATGACGTGGGCACCTTGTCTTATTTTTCCCTTACTCAGTCCTGCTTCCTGTAACATTGATGCCACCATCTGAAACCATAAGCAGTTTAGGAGCCACACTCCAGGGAAAGCAGACTGATGAGCTGAAAGGAAACCATATCCATAAGGACTTCATGGATCAGAGCAGCCTTATCACCCTGAACTGAAAAGCTTCAAACGTTCAAGTGAGAGACAAATACACTTTTATTCTTTTTGAATCACTGTTATTTTGGGTTTTCCATACTTTCCGCCAAACCTAATAAAGGGTACAGGTACAAAAAAAATTGGAAGGAAATGAAAGAGATCTAGTATAATTTAACCCTGAACTTCCAGTTATATGAACCAATAAATGAACTTATTACTTAAACCAGTGTGAGTTTGCGGCCTGTTGTTGTAATGGTTGTTACTTGACTTGATAACATCCTATCTGACACTCAGGCTTTATCACATATAAAAATTATAATAACATAGAAGAAAACAAATTGAACTAGTTCAAATGATGATAGTAGAAAGAAAACTCTTGCATAATAAATAAAAACATCAATGCAAGATTCACATGGATTAGCTCATTAAGGTCAAAAATTATGTTTATTTCTCTTTCGTATTCTTGTGCTCTGTAGAATGACTTAAGTATATACAAAGGATTCTCTGAATGGTTATCGAATAAATTGATTACTACCAATAGCAATGAGATAGATAAAATTGCATTATTACCAACATGGAAAAGGCCTTTTTTGTAGGTGTTCTAGAGCATCTATATTGATGAAAAGAAGAAAATCATGAGAAAAGAGATGAAGACAATTAAAATAGTTTACCCAGAGAGATTGTGGGGGTGCCAAAAGAGACCACCAACCTTGGACATTTCCCTGAGATGTTCTTTACAGGTCATTCTATATTTCTTGCCATCTAAGGAACAGATTCCAAAATAACAGATTAATTGGCTATGTAAGGAGTTCCCCCCACTGGAAAGCCAAATACGCTTGGAGACTCAGGTTCTCAGAGACCTTAAAGAGACATCAAATCTCAGTGTCTTCCTCATGAGGGATCTACTATGTAGAGAAAGGAGAAAACGAGCTAGTCATCAAATACCATCTGCCTTGAATCACTGATTGTTTCTCCAAAAAGACATTATCCAGATACTATCTCCTGGAAAACACTGAAAAAGCTCCCAAGGACTCTCCAACTGCAAAAGAATGTAAGTTTGTAAGCTTGTATGTTTACTACATGCTATTGCATGTGGTTATATTCTTGCACAGCATTTGGACTTATGTATCTATTTAAGTGTATCTTTGGCTGTGTTTACATTTTTACATTTAATGTGTTTTGACTTTCATTGTTATATGAAATGATGTTTATATGTATATACAATATATGATTTATTTATGATCTTAGATGGACGTGGCCATATGAGGATATTGGGCTATTTTTCTGAGCTTGTATTTAGAAATGTAATATGTATGTGTGGCTTTGTGGAGTTTTTATGATAAGTATATGGTAGTTTGCATATCTGTTATAGTAAAAGGGGATGAAGTTTAATAGGCTGGTAAAAGTAGAAATAAGCAATCAAGCAAGGCCTTGTCATCTTCTTCCTGAACATCTTTTAAAACTAGAGAAAACCTGACTCCTCTGGATAATTGAACTGCTTAACTGCCTACAGGAGCATGAAGGAAATGATCTCTCAAATTCCTTCCCTCTGCCTTGAAAACTATGAATTTTATATGGTGGTAAAATGATAGAAAGAGAAGAGCAGCTGGGTGGTCTAGTAACTGAGGAGCTGAAGAAAGGAAAAATAGAGGGGGAGGAGGTAAACATTGGGTCAGAGAGGATAAAAGTTGAGAGGAAAGGGGAGAGAAAACATGTGCAAGAAACAAACAAAAAGATAGAGGTAGAAGGATTTGAGAGGAAGGATACAGAGAAAAAAGTAGACCCTCGACTTGGAGTCAATTTTTCACAGCGCTAAAGATAGAAGGAATTCTGGCTCTGAGGAGAAAAACATCTTTGGGGGGGTGGGGGGTAGAAGTGGCAGAGGAATTCTGTCCCCAGCCTTGTGGGAAGGATAGGAAAGTGAGAAAGGCATATAAGAGGAGCTTGAATGATTCAACCCTCATCCCTAGGAGAAACCAAAAACAGAATTCGATGTGTTCTTGTGAAAGGTAAGCATTACCAGGAAGAGATCAGGGGAGAGTACTAGGCTCAGAGAGACTATTTGCCGAGAGTTCCAAGAGTGAATGGGGCATAAGCTGGACTCCATGTTGGGCTGTCTAATTTCAAAGGCCATGAGACTCTAAAAGAAAGGCAGTTCCAATCTTTGATCTGATGCATTAAGATATAACATTTGCCAGTCTCACAAGTCTATAATTCCAGCTTCTCTTGCCATTTCTTTTGTCCTCCAGTCCAAAGGAATATGAGCAGGATGAGTGCAAACACCTCCGTGGTGACTGAATTCATTCTTGTAGGCTTCTCCCACCTGGTTGACCTCATGGGCTTGTTCTTCTCTTTCTTACCATCTACCTGCTCACATTGGCAGGCAACCTCCTCATCATGGTGCTGGTCTCAACAGATGCCGCCTTCCAATTCCCTATGTACTTCTTCCTTCGGATCCTCTCAACCCTGGAGATGGGCTACACATCTGTTACTGTCCCTTTACTGCTTCATCACCTCCTCACTGGCCGGCACCACATCCCCGCTCTGGCTGTGCCTTCCAGATGTTCTTCTTTCTCTTTTTTGGCGCTACGGAGTGTTGCCTCCTGGCAGCCATGGCTTACGACTGCTATACAAGCATCTGCGAGCCCCTCTGCTATCCACTGCTGCTGAGCCGTTGAGTGTGTCCACAGCTAGTGGGGTCAGCGTGGGTGTGTGGAGCGATAGTGAGGCTTGGCCACACCTCCTTCATCTTCTCCTTGCCCTTCTGTGGCCCCGATGCCATCCCACACTTCTGTGAGATCCAGCCCATCCTGCAGCTGCAAGTCAGCACAGCGTAGAAGATAGATAGCAGAAGGTCAGTAGCCGGATCATAACTGGCCTTAGAGCAGATGTAGATAAAGATGACAGTGCCATAGAAGAGGGAGACCATGATTAGGTGGGAGGAGCAGGTAGTAAAGGCTTTGAGGCTTCCAGCAACAGATGGGATTCGGAAGATAGTAGCAGGATACGCCCATCAGAGCCCAGGATGAGGCCAAAGGGATTTAGGATGATGAGGGCAGCAGCCAGGATAATCTGCAACTCATCGAGCTGGATGGCAATAAAACTTTTCCTCTGATGATCTAAAATCTCATCCCCAGGTTAAAGCAGACCAGCAAAGAGTTGCACACCCAAAATGCATTCTTTTCCACCTCATCTCCAATTCACCCTCACATCCTTCAAAGAATTGCTCTTGCCAAATGATGTTTTGACATTCTGCCATTGGTTTACATTGAGAAAGATTACAAGAAACAATATCATGAAACTCTCAGAGGGAAAATTTCACATCTTAGTGATAGGGATAACTGTCTCCTGTCATATGAGCAATAACTTTTTCTGACACCTTCATGGAGGTGTAACTGACATATAATGAATTGCGTAAAGTGTACAACCTGATAAGTTTTTACATATGCATACACCCCTGAAGCCATCACCATAATCATGAGCATATCCATTCCCCAGTTTTGCTCGTGCCCACTGTAATCTCTCCCTTCCACTCCTCCCTGAATCCCCCATTCGCAGCAATTTCTGATCTGCTGTCACTATAGATTAGTGGCATTTTCTAAAGATTTAAATAAATGAAATCATGATGGACTCTTTTTGTCTGACTTCTTTAATACAGCACATTTTGAGATCTGCCCATATTATTGTTTATCAACAACTCACCTTTTATTGCTGAGTGGTGTTCCATCGTATGACTATACCACAATTTGTTTATCCATTTACTCACTGATGGGCATTTGGACTGTTTCCAATTGTTGTTTATTACAAATAAAGCTGGTATAAACATTTGTGTACAAGACTTCATCTCCCTTGGGTAAATACCTAGAGATAGTATTTAAGATCTTAAGTTTTTAAGAAACTAAGCAATCACTTTTCCCTCTTTGCATGGCAGCTAGTAAGTTTACTGTCAAATCTGTAACTTATTTCCAGGAAATGTGCATTTCTTCAGAGCATATTTTTGGAGTAATCACCTGGCTTCTGGTTTCACCTTATTTTTCCTATTCAATTTTTTTCTTTGTCCAGCCTCTCTCATACTTCTTTTCTGCATATTTATATAAGGCACACTGAAGTCTTTCTGGAACATGGGTTAGAATCATCAACATGCAAAAAAAAAAAAAACCACAAAATCAAGAATTGATGAACAGGAAAACCCTAGACTGAGACTGAAGACCTGGATTATCATCTCCACCCTGCTACTAGACATAGGTGACCTAGAGCACACTCCTTCCATCAATTTTCTAGTTTTCAGCTTCATCAACAGGTTTGGGTCAGATGAGCTCTGTGTTGGGTTCTATGCCTAAGAACCCTCTGCTCCTTGTGACTGGTTTTCTTACAATGAACCAAAGAGAAGATTGTGATGAATGCTCTTTCTTTACCATCATTACCAAGAGATCTCTAACGGTACTCCAGTTCCAGTCAAGTTGATTCCAACTCACGGCAACTCTTTGTGTTGCAGAGTAGAAGAGAGCTCCATAGGGCATAACCTTCCAGAAGCAGCCAGGCCTTTCTCCCATGGCACCTCTGGGCGGGTTTGAATCATCAACCTTTTGGTTATTAGCAGAGCATTTAACCATTTGCATCACCCAGAAACTCCTGAACTGCATTAATCCAGGCCAGATATGTTTATTTGGTTGACACGGAAAACACCAGTCAAAATAGGTAGCAAGTTTTAAACTCAGACTTACAACCCTCATCCTAAAAGGAGTTAGGCACAGATTTCTTTTATTCACAGAGATTTCCAGCAAAGAGAAGGTGTGTGTGTGCTCATCAGGAGAGAAGGAAAAGACACATGGAGGAGTTGCTTATTGGAGGTATCCTCAGGTGGTCAAGATCTACTTCCCCCAAGGTTGAGGGACCAAGTGATTAGATGACACCTGTTCCCTAAATCCAGTGTCCTTTCTGCACACCTTTCTGGTGAATGTTCATCATATCTGTGAGCTGTATCCAAGCAGCCAGCATGTAATCTAGAAAATGCATCTGCGGTTGCAGTGTCTGAGTCAGGGCCATTAGCAACATGCCTGGGTCACCGATTTTTTACTTCAGGAATTTCTGAAAAGGGGCATTACCTGAGCCATTTAAAATTTTCAACTTAAGGGGAGAGATCTAGGAGCAAGGCTTCACAGGGCTTGGACCTCAGATGGGTACAGAACAGCTAGAGGCAAGCCACCAGTGAAAGGAACCTGAAAGGTGGTAAGGTGGCCAAGTCCAACTTTGCCCATGTCACAATTTTTTCCAAATCAAAAATATGATTCATCTTAGGTAAGCAAGATATCACCTCCACCCGTTATTTCTTAGCAGTTTTCTGAGCTTTTCCCAGTGACCTACTGGGGCAATAATTTTACAGAAGACCCCAGCGGCTACAGAACATGTAACACACCACTCCACCTCTTGTCAATATAGTTTACACAGATTGGAACGCCTCGATCACCTTTTATTTGGAGTAGAGTGGCAACCTGTGTTGGTACACCTGGTAGCTCAAAACAATTGGCCTCTCTTCACGCTAGGCCAAAATTCTCAAAATGTGGTCCCCGGGTCGGCAGCAACGGCATCAGCTGGGAACTTAGAAATGGAAGGTCTCAAGTCCCACCTCAGACCTACCGAATCAGGAACTCTGTGGGTAAAAAACCAAACTCTTCGCCATTCAGTCAAATACAACTCACGGACCCAGCTAAAGTCTGAGAACCACTGCCCTAGGTCCTAGTTCAATGGAAAGTTGCTACAGTATTTCAGGATCAGAGAGTGCCCACTAATTCTGGAGAATATGCAGTTTCCCGGCTTGGCCACATTATGGCAGAACAATTCTGATATCCTGAGTGCTCTATGAACACTATTAAAGGAAAGGCCTCTACCTAGAAAATGGTAGCTTCTGAAAAGTTCAGAATTACTAAACCAAAATAAAATCATTAGTAAACAACGGCGTTAAACTAATTCCCAAACATAGCACAAGAAAATAGGGTTGGTCCAAATAATTCATCTGAAAAGAGAAATGCTGGTCTCCATTAACCTCAAGTTTGAAACTGGCATTCTTCCAGTGAAAAGGCAGCTTAATGCAGGGAGGAACTGGTGCCCAAGAAAGTAGCGGGCAGCCCCACTCTCCAGGAGGTGAGTCCTTCTGGAAACTGATTTTCCAGGTGCGGTATTGAGAAGAGTATTGTTTCCACCGACAACTTACCACTTCTGACAACTCTTCAACTAGGAAACAATCTCTGGGCTGAGAAGCTGAAGCCGTTAAAAGTAAACACCACCTGTATGTGAATTCAACCCTGAGTTCCATGAAAGACAAGAAGTGTGTTTTGTTTTTTATTTTGTTTTTAATTTCTAATTACCCGGACTTCCACCACATCCCTTCCCAATGGGAAACCTGGGCAGGAAATTACACCAGTTGGGGAAGGGTAGAGTGCAATTATAATGAAAATCTCATCCACTGTGCCACTCAAGTTCAGAGTATCTTGGCTTCTTAACTGAAAGCTGAAGATCTGGGTGGACTCAGGTGAGATCAAGTTGACGGGCTGATGCAAACAAAGGTACCTGAGCTGCAGAGCTCAGAACGTCATTTTGGGGGTAGAAACAAAAGACCACCTCAAGATGGGGCTACCTTCTCCTCCCTCTTTAATATCATCCACGAGGTAGTCCAGAGACTCCAGTGACCCATTAAAGTGTGGGGTGAAAACCATAGGATGAGACCAGGTTAAGAGTGGTGAGAAAACACTAAAAAGGCTGGTTGGTTGGTTTTTTCCAGCGCCATACAACGTGCTAGCCTTTTGCTTGGTATCTTCTGCTCCCAGATAATTCTCTGGGGACCCAAGCACACAGGAATTTGCTGCCTAGTGCTCTCTGAGGGCCCCACACTTCTGGGGGCATGGGAGTGGCTCTAAGGCAAGAAGAGCAGAGGCCTGAGTCCCAAAGGCCACACTTAGTATGCAACCCCAGGTATTTGCACGGGGGCAAGTAGATCACCAGAAATGGTGCCTAGAGAAAATCAATTCAAACTCCCCTATCCCACCCACTTTCTACTGTGGCTCTAAATCTTCCCTTGGCAATTCCCACTGGGGAGGGGTGAAGTCTGGCCTAGGCTTCTGGAAGTGGGTCTGCCTCTGCTCTCCCCACACAGAGCCACAACCCAGGCCCAGGAAAGAGCCTCAGGATCCAGGCCTAGGCTCGGCCAGTTCACAAGGTATCACCCCCAGCTGCCTGTCCGCCCCATGCAGTTTTTGGTGAGTGATGAGGTTGGTCTTCTGACTGTAACTCTTCCCGCATATATCACAGCCATAAGGCTTCTCGCCAGTATGGACCCTGCGGTGCTTGAGGAGGTAGGAGCGGCTGCTGAAGCTCTTGTCACAGTCGCTGCAGCTGTAGGGGCGCTCACCCGTGTGCGCTCTCTGGTGGATGATGAGGTGCGAGCTCTGGCTGAAACTCTTCCCACATTCCGGGCACTTGTAGGGCTTCTCACCAGTGTGCACGCGCCGGTGCGTGATGAGGTTCGCGCTGTGGCTAAAACATTTGGTACAATCCGTGCACTTGTAGGGCCTCTCTCCCGTGTGCGTGCGCCGGTGCTTGACCAGGTCCTGGCCTAGGCGAAAGCACTTGCCGCAGTCGCCGCACCGGTAGGGCCGCTCCCCGGTATGGACACGCTGGTGCATAAGCAGGGACGAGCTGCGGAGGAAGCCGCGGCCACAGTCAGCACAACGGAAGGGCCGTTCACCGGTGTGGACCCGCTGGTGCGTGGCCAGGTCCGAGCTGCGGCTGAAGCTCCGTGTGCACTGGGGGCACGGGAAAGGCCGCTCGCCAGTATGCGTGCGCTGGTGGCGCGCGTAGTCAGAGCTGAGACCGAAGCCCTTCCCACACAGTGTGCACCTGAACGGCCGCTCGCCGCTGTGTGTGCGCAAGTGGCGTGTCAGGTCTGAGCTCCAGCTCAGGCGCTGGTTGCACTGAGGACACTGGAACCGTTTCTCAACACTGTGGGTACGCCTGTGGCGATTGAAGTTGGAGCTGTGGCTGAAGCCCTTGCCGCATTGTGGGCACTGGTAAGGCTTGGGCGGGTCTGGGGGAGAAGGCAGTGGCCAGGGACAGTCAGCAGCAGCACAGGGGATCAGCTCCTTGCCCTCCGAGGTGCGCCAGTAGAGGACCTTGTCGGTAGGCTCCCCAGAGGCCTCGTCCCCACTGGGCAGGGCTGGGGAAAAGAGTCCCTGGAGATCACCAGCCTCACAGCCCTCCTTTGGTGGGGGAGGGGTCTCAGGCGTGTCACCTTTAGAGGAGAGAGGAGGCCAGGGTTAGAGATGAGTGAGAATGGACTTGAATGCAAATCAGGGGATTTGTGCCCTACTGTTGAGCTACCATGGACCCATATGGCAAATCTCAGTATCTCTAAGCCTCTTCACTCATCCATAAACTAGGGGAAACAGGACATACTTAACAGGTCTGTTAGGATGATTAGAACGCCCAACTCCAACTCATGGTGACCCCAGGTACGTCAGGGTAGAACTGTGGTCCATACAGTTTTCAGTGGCTGATTTTTCAGAAGTAGATCACCAGGGCTTCCTTCTGAGGCACTTCTAGACGACCCTGAACTTCTAACCTTTCAGTTAACCTTCTGCACCACCCAAGGACTCCTAGAATGATTAAGGAGCTGCTTAATAAATGTTTGCTAAATGGAAACTTCAAGTTCAGTGATCTGACCTCTCACCAGAAATTCAAACAATCCAAACATAGTTATTTCTTCTTGGTTTTAAGAGGTTTAATTTCCTAATTCTGTTTGGCTCATAATTATTTCAGAGCGGGGGTGGGGGTGGGGGGGAGTGTCAAAAACAACCATGAAATGACTCTGGACATCGATCAAAGGCATCAAATTGAGAAGCATTTACTCAAGAATATTTACTGAATCTCAGTAATAACAGTGAGAGCTTGTGGCACTTTAACTTGGGGCTGCTCCCATCACCCACTCACCTCAATGGCTCCAATGTTCTGCCAGGGAAAGGCAGGCCATGAAGACCAGCAGAGAGAGGGTGGAAAAATCTCATGCCCAGGGGAGTTGTCAAAAACAACAGTGATCCCAGTGGCAAACAATCAAGGAAGGCCAACAACTCAGCCTTCCTGAGACCTCCAAACGGATTAAGAAAAGCAACAAACCTGTAGGCCAGCAAGAAATTAACAGGGAGATATGGAGAACAAAACACCCAAAATGGGCCTTGATATATAGGCCTTGCTGGTCTGGAAGGCTGTGTGCATGTGCAAGGCTACTAGCAAGCAACCGGTCTTGGGGTGAACATGAGGCCTTGCAAACACAGAAAGTAAAAGCCAACTGCCTGAATTTTGAATACATTCTCCAATGTACACAAATCTATTGATAATGGAAAACTTACTGCACCAGGGTGTTTAAGCACACCCTCGGACAAATCACTTGGGTAATCAATAAACCATTCTGGCCCAATGTTAATGCTTAAAATGAAAATAAAAACGAAGGTAAGAATTTTAAAAAACTGAGCAGAGACATCAGTGGCCACTCAACTGTCAGGAAAGAGACACCACAGAATTAGTCCAAGCAAGTCACTAAACAAAAAAAAACAAGCAGAAACAACTACCCTTAGGAGGATGGAGAATCAGAATCCAGGTTCTCTATATTATCTAAAATGTCCACTGATCTACAAAAAATTAGAAGACATGAAAAGAAACAGGAAAGTATGACCCACATACAAGAAAAAAGTCAATAGCAGCTCTCTCTCAGGAAGTCCAGATGTCATATGTAGCAGACAGAGACTTCAAAGCAGCTATTATAAATATGTTCAAAAAACAAAAGAGAGAATGAAGGAATTTTTTTAAAGTATGATGACATGGCTCGTCAAATAGAGAATATCAGTAAAGAGATAAAAATTACCAAAAAAAAAAGACCAAATGGAAATTCTGGAATTGAAAAGTACAAAACTGAAAAATTCACTTAGAACAATTCCTATCACATAGTAATATTTACAATATCTACAGTAATATTTACAAATACCATTTTGATTCTAAGACATGTTGAGATAAAATATGCTCAGATATGCTGAAACAATGTCTTCGGCTGATTGGGTAAGTTTGCTTTAAAAATAGTGGTAAAACACAGCCAAACAAAAACTACTTTTTTAGTTTTGGCTGTTTTGTCTTATCCATGTCTTGAGCTGTCTTTGCAACTGCTTTCTTTCAGTAGCAGGAAGACTGAGGAAGTAGGTCCATTAACTACATTTAAAATGTATATATTGGTTTTGAGTTCCTTTAAGCCTATCCATGAGTCCTCGACAAACAAAAATTAGACAGAAATGTTCAACTATGCAATTATAAACACATATACACATCAACAGACATGCATACAGATAGTCTCTATAAATACAGATGGCATTCTCTCAGTAGGGTAGTGAGCAATTGTAAGTGCAAGGTATGTCTGTGACTGTGGAATAGTTTTTAGCTGTTTAGAACTAAGAAGTCATCAAATGCATGAGCTTCTATTAGCATGAGAAACAAACACATGCACAAAAAAAACTCACACACACACACACACATACTATACAGGAGGATACTCTACGTCTTTAACATTCACTCAACACAATCTCAGATCTGTGGCACATCAGTGAACCTGCCTCACTACCTCAACCAAGGGGGACCACGAAGTGCTAAAGACACCAGAGTGTACCTGGTACCCCAAACCACATCACAACATCACCTGCCAGTGACACCATCAGACCTTTCTGGTTCCATATTCTTAGGATGGAAAGAACTTTTCTCCAAACTTCCTCTAACACTCAACCCAAGCTAACATATGTGGGCTTTAAAAATCTCCAAAGTATCAAATAAATACAGAGTTTGGAATACAACAACCAGATGGCCCCAAGTTTAAGTGAGCAGCAAAATAATACTGAGAAAACACTGTCCAAAAATAAAAGTACAAGAGCTAATCTTAGCTACATACAAAAGATGGACATTGTCTTCAGACCTCTATCAAACTAAATTTTTTTTAAAGTCTGTGAGGAATACACCAAAATGTAAAGAGATTTGGGTAGTTTATAGATATTTTTAAATTTTTTACACTTTCTGTATTTACTATGAGCAGGCATCACATCTGTAATCAGAAAAATAAAAGTTTTATTTTTCAAAAATTTACAAGGCTACCTAGAAGAGAAAGGAGAAACCACTGCATCTCCCTTATACCTCTGAACAAATCCAAATCTATTTCACACTCCAAATAACATCTTTCTTTCTCAGGACATGCTGATAAGGATCAGGAAGTGCCTAGCTCCAGCCCACAGTACATTAGATAAATGCTTGCTAAATGAACAAACAGAGCAAGAAATAGAACGCAATGAGATCTAGATGTTAGAGGTGTGAGGTCTCAACAGATAAGTCTCTTTTGGAGGGCTCAGAGAAAGCTATAATGTGCACATAAACCCTGCAGGTAAGAAGCCTTGTAGGACAGATGGGGGACTGAGGTAGGATGACAATTCCACGGTGAGGGGTATACATGGCAAATGTCTTTGAGAGCAGGGACTGATGAAACAACAAAAGGCAAAGAGGTGTGGGTGGCAAAGCTGAATCTCCTCTATACCAACCATTAGGTGAGCAAACTGGTAAGAGGATACATGACTAAGGAAGAAAAAGAGATTTTATTTTCCCCTCCCTCACCGTTCCCAAATATTGAAAACCCATTAAACCTTCCCTTCTGCTCGGTTACTATACTTTGGATCCAGTCCTCTCACCTGCAGAGAAGGTTGGAATCAGTCCCAGATTAGAAGGTCTTGGGCCTTCAGGAACCCATGGCTCCTCCCCTTGCTCCAGCTGTGAGATGAGCTTAGGTTTGGCAAATATGAATCCTGTTGGGTCAATGAGAAGATAAAAAATTTCTTACTGAACTATCTACAGCTATCCTTCCCTTTATTCTCCGGACCATGACACTCTAAAAGGCAAGATCCAGATAGCCATTCTTCAACTTCTCTAACCTCATCTTTTGAACTACCATCCCTCCCACCAACTTATGTCCACCTCCCATATATCCTATATATAAATGGTCCATCTTACTCTCAGAATTCTAGAATGACTGCCCACAGCCACAGAACAAAGTGTCACAGGTGATGAGGCTGGAAGCAAAGGGCTTGAGTCATACAGTTTACTGAACTTGTCTAACTCCAATTTTTATAACCACCCCCGCCCTCTCATGTTACCCTAACCTAACCAGGAAGGCTAGTCTTGTTACCATTTTCCAGTGAATGCACCTTCTTTTGAGCCTCTGCTCTCATTTTTTCTCCCTGCCTAGAATACCCTCATTGCTACCCATCTCTCAGTAGTTAATTCGTCTGTCCATCTTTCAAGTACCACAAGTTCCATGAAGCCATCCTTGTCCACCTCATAACACTAATTTCCTAGACCAATGCTTCTCAAACTATCTGTGGCAAAGGACCCCCAGTTTTGTTTTGTTCTGTACTTTTGGTCAATAAGTTGAGTCCACTGACAGGCTTGAATGCTGGAGTAATGTAAAATTGCTGTAAAGGCTTCTAACCACAAGCTTCTAACCACTTTCTCTCAATGTATGTACTTATCCCACCACAAACTGGTAACAAACAGTTCACAAACTGGCACTGGTCCACAGACCACACTTTGAGTAGCACTGCTCTAGAACACTCATTTGACATTGAGCATATTCAGCCTTCTATGTTTAACAGGTAGTTCTTCTATACGGACCTCTTATCTTGCCAGCCAGAAGGTAACCTCCAGGTGGGCAGAGGCCATGTCTTATTTATCTGTGAACACCCCACCCAAACTGTGATGTGTATGAACGGACTGATGGTGGAGCCAGAGAGGACTGCAGGGGAAGTTTGCATTCTGAAGTAAAAAAAAAAAAAAATGTGATGAAAATCAACTACATCCCTCTATTACAACCTTGATGTCAATGTCAGAAAGATATTACTGAGTTTCCCATCACACTCCATTCAGGAAATAAAAATGTGTTTGTAATGAAAATGTGACAGGGAAAATACAGCATTACATGCATTTGGGTGGGAGTATAGGCTGAAACCTTCATGGCTAAGAAGGCAATAAGGAAAGAAAAAAGAAAAAAATGTGGAAAAGAGAAAGGAAGAAATAAGGAGGAAGAACATAAAAGGAGGAAGGAGGAAAGACGAGAGGTAGGCAAAATAAAAGAGATAGGGTTAAAGAAAAGGGAAATATGAGTGAAAGCCTGCCCTGTTTTGTAAAACAGATGGTGACAACTTGTTTCTGCGAATGAATCCGTGGGCTCTGGTCTGAGTGACAAAGGTGATTAAGTCTCCCAAAGACTTTTGATACAGTGGCCCTGACATGGCTTTCGAAAATTCTTAGCAAATTAAGAAATACAGCTGCTTTAAAGGAGTCTAGGCTTCTAGAAAAAGTGATATAGAGCTATTATTCACTGTTCTAAGTGCCCTACATAAATACTTTCACTTTCTAGAATGTTCTTTGAGAATAATACTGACCCAAAACATACTGTGTTATTAGACCACTCCAACATCAATCAATTCCCCATTCAGTATCCCGATTTGGGGATGAGAGTATCCATGGGGATGCTCCCATTGAATAGCACTGAAGTCTATGAACAGCTAATGAAGAAGAATGGGGATTCTGAAACAGGGAAGAGAAATGAAGTCTCACCAACAGAAATCAGATTTCTGTAGTTCTCCCACATGACGTCCCGGTAGAGGGCCCTCTGGGCAGAGTTAAGATGCCCCCACTCTTCCTGGGAGAAACTCACTGCCACCTCCTCAAATGTCAGCAGCCCCTGGAATGGCATGACAGCCCAAGAGTGAGACTCATAAGGGAGTGAAGATACAGAGAAACACTAAGACATGGAGGGGGGCAGCCAGATACAAAGCCATGAAGAGGAGGATGGCATGAGAAGCAGATAAAGGCAGTGACCTAGAGAGAAAACAGAACCAAAGGCAGGGATGAATAAAATGCCCAGCACTGTTTAATAAATAGAACCATAATATCATAGTCATTACGGCTTTTGAGCAGAAAAGTGAGCTCATCTGTTACAATTCCATCATTCTGTAGATGAGAAAACAGAGACCTAGAGAAGCTAAAGTTTGTCCAAAGTCACATGGCTACCTACTGGCAGAGCTAGAATGAGAACTTCGGTCTCCTTTGGCCCCAGCCAAGTTCTCTGGCCATTGCGCTCCTGTTGCTTCTACTTGTTGAATGAACAAATAAATGGACCCTTCTTACCCAGCTTCATCATGAAACTTTGGTTAAAGCTGTGGATTTAGAAAGAAATGAAGGGACCAGGCTTCTGAGATGCACTAAGAAAAAAAGATGGCTAAGTACAGGCCCCTAGTGCAAAAGGGAAAAGAAACACACACACACTCACCACAGAGATAGTAAAAAAGAAAAGGAAAAAGGAAAAAGACACACAGAGGAAGTCAGGAGGCCACATTCTCACCTGAGCCCCAGTTGCAGAGTGCATGGATGCCATGGCTAGTCTGTGGAGGATGAAGATAGGGGAACGGTAAGCTGGGGGAGAGGTCATTAGTGAGAGCCCCATCTTGAGCACCCCCCCCCTCCATTCTTCCTCCCTGAACCTGACATCCAAGAACTATCTCCCTCACATCTCTTCAGTACTCACAGCTCTTCCCTACTCACATCCTACCCGTATCCCTAAGCAATAAATTCCCTCTGGTTCCCTCTTCTTGAACTCCATCCCCTTTCCTTAATGTGTCCTCTCTCCATCTTCTCTCCCCTAACCTTCCCTTCTTTAACTACCCCAGCCTCAGAGGACCCACTCTCTAAAGCGTGCCCCTCATGGTCTCTACTACCAAAGGCGGCGTTCCACCCTTACACTGCGGAACCGAAGTAGAAAGTGACTGAGGAGGCAGGTGGGAAGGGAGGGCAGGACTTGGATGGCAGGAAAGGGTGAGGGAATTGGAGAGATACAGGTAGGCTGAGGCTCTGGGTAGAGAAAGAACAATAAAGATCCCAGAGGAAAACTCACCAGCTCACAGGAAAAGCGGCGTCTGAGCTTCCTGGGCCAGCCTCTCTTCAGAGTTGGGGAGCAGCCCGCCCGCCCACATGGCACTTTCCCAGCCTGCGCTCACAGGTCCCCCGCATCAGATTCCCCGGGGGGCAGCCGGGTCCCTTGCCTCACCTCTCCTCCCCTGCTCCCAGGGATTCACGGATCGGTATCCCAGGGAGGTACTGGAGAGCCCACCAGTTGGGGATCTTGCAAGTGGCCCGGAAAGGAATATAGCACGTAGCAGTGGACGCTGCACGGAGACAAAGACGCTAGCTCGGTTCAGGAAACGGAAGTGGGTGCGCGTCGGGTACGCCGTCAGCCTCTCGGCCTTTCTAGGGTCTGTGTTCTCACTGGCCTTAACTAGTCCCGGTCAGAGTTGGCTTGAAGAGCGTAGAAGCATGAGGGCGAGGGAGAGCACCCAGGTGCAACAGGGCTGCTGAGGGCCAGGTGCGCTGGGTCGTCCGGAGACGTCAGCGGAAGGAGGAGGAGGAGCTCGCCTAGCTTGCTGCTCCGAAAATTCCTGGATGGGTGCTGTGGGCTCAGAGAAAAACAGGAGGTGGGACCTCAGTGCAGACTTCAAGCTTCAAAGCTGGCACCGACTCCTCTATTCAACCTCCTTTCTTCTGGCTAGTTTCCAACCCCTTCTTAAAGTCTGCAATTAATTATCAAGGCCTCACGGTGTGCCTTGTACTAAACAGTCCTCGTGATCTAGTAGACTCTCTTTGCCTTCCTTCTCCGCTCAGCATGTCCTTTCTATCCTTTTTCATTCTCACCCAAACCTAGACCCACTTCCTCCCTTCTCTGTGAGCCTTCCTTCCCTGTCTCCCTCCTCCCCAGCCAATCCTACAGGAATATGGGATATTATCAATCCGCCTCATCCACCAGAGCCACCACCACACAGCATGTGTGATAGAATTTCCTGGACATGTTTCCTCTCCCGCAGCCAGGATTGACATTGCCACCTGCCAGGGGACTGGGAACCCAGCTACAGCTTCTCAGAAACCGCTCTTGGCACCTAGTAGTTAGGGGTACTGTAAGGGAGCAGGAGGGGTCAGGGGACCGGCAGGCCAGGAGTGGTCTTGGTATCTTTAGAGAAGGGTAGAGGTACAGCACATGACTGAGGTTAGACATTTAGCCACTGTGGCAGGAGGTGGAAGCACAGAAAGCTAAAAGCCACCTCTCTTTCTGTTTTAGGAGAAACCAGGGTTGCTTTAGCCTCAACATCCAGAATGTGACTGATAATACACTCGTCAGTGACCAGGCACTAAAGAAGTGACTGACTTACCAAAACTAACTTCACAAGAAGCTGATTTAAAGCCAAAATGACAACTGACTTCTTGGAATAGACAGCATACCTGAGCTGAGTAGTGGAACAAGTTCTACAATCACCTCTTCAGGACACCAAATAACAGGTCGAAAGGCTGCTGAGAAGCCAGAAAGCAAAAATGAACACAATTTGAGCCCTGTCTACCCTGGGCGACATGATAGACCTAAGCAAATCACTTTTTCACAGCACAAATATTAACCTCAGAATCGTAGCTTATTATCCAGACCAGTGTTTTCCACCTTTTTTTTTTTTCTCAATTCATGACATTCATGTGAGCTGTCTTCTATCCTTATCTCCTACCTCAACTAGCCACCAGTCTAGCCATTGTTACCTGGGATTACTTCCCTTTGTAAAAAGGAACACAGACCATAGACATGCAAACCCTAAGCATCCTTGTCTCAAAAGGTAAAAAATAGTGTCACAGGGAATCATAATGCCTCTTCACTACTGCCCCTGCAGTATTCGGGAAACTTTCTAATGCAGTGCTTGAGAAGTCATTCATAGAATTTTTGCAGTAGGACCTCAAATACATAGGGCATTACCATTTTGATCTTTATTCAGCTCCCCCAAAGTAAGCAACTTGAAAAATGGGGGTTTCATTGACAGTTTTACTGATCTCAAGCAGGAATTTTGCACTCAGGAATGTTTGTTAAGTAGAACTGAACCAGAGGTTGAAGACTTCTGGCGGGAACATTTGTAAGAACTTGAGCCAGTATGGGTGTGAAGATAAACTGAAAGAGGCCTAGAGATAAATACAAGGTATCTTAGTCATCTAGTGCTGCTCTAACAGAAATACCACAAGTGGATAGTTTTAATAAGGAGAAATTTATTCTCTCACAGTCTAGTAGGCTAGAAGTCGAAATTCAGGGTGTCAGCTCCAGGGGAAGGCTTTGTCTCTATGTCAGCTCTGGAGGAAGGTCCTTGTTGTCATCAGTCTTTCCCTAGACTAGGAGCTTCTCTGTGCAGGAACCTTGGGTCCAAAGGATGCGCTCTGCTCCTGGCGTTTCTTTCTTGGTGGTATGAGGTCCCCCCATTCTCTGCTTGCTTCCCTTTCATCTCTTGTAAGGTAAAAGGTGGTGCAGGCCACACCCTAGGGAAACTCCCTTTACATTGGATCAGGGATGTGACCTGGGTAAGGATGGTGTTACAATCCCACCCTAATCCTCTTTAACATAAAATTACAATCACAAAATGGAGGCCAACCACACAATTCTGGGAATCATGGCCCAGCCAAATTTATACACACATTTTTGGGAGGACATAATTCAAACCTTGACACAAGGGTTCACCCCAAATAGGGATGGGAACTCAGGCCACAGCTTTTGCAGAATCACCACTAAGGGTATTCTGATAGTATGGTGGGGTCATTGTAGTTATTCTCCTGTATTATGCAAATATAGACCCTAAAAAGGAGATAATTATTAAAATAAAGAACATAGGGTTTTTGCTATACAGTGAGGCTTTTAAGTCTTCCTGTTTCTAGGTTGGGCTGGCTAGGTCTCTCGGGAACTGAGCTCTTCTCAGTTCCTCCCCAACATTGGATATGCTTTCTTTGCATTGCTTGACTTTCTCACTCATGTTTCCTATAGGAAGTAAGCCAGTCATAATTCCCTTCAGTTCCTACTTCCAGACTGCCTGCAGCACGCTGTTGATACTCAAAAAAGACCAAAAAGTGATCAACATGACCTTTTTTAAAGGAGATAGTATGACAGACATAGCTCATGATCAGAAAGGACTAATTGGGGTCTTGGATGCCCTCCTATGCTGCTGTCTATACAGTTCCTCTTAGATAATTCTGGGGCCCACTAGCTGTTCTTTTGTCACCTACAGATACCCCCTATAAGGTTCAGTAGAGAAAAGCACCAAAGCTGGGAAAGAAAAGGCAGATCTGAACAATCCTGCCAGTGCAGGGTGACGTCTAATAGCCAGGTGCTTGGTTCTCCTTCAATAGGCCACTGAACTCCTGAACTTGTAGCACCAGAAAAAAACCAGCTGCTGTTGAGTTGATCCTGACTTACGGTGACCCCATGTGTGTCAGAGTAGAACTGTGCTCCATAGGCTTTTCAATGGCTGATTTTTCAGAAGTAAATTGCCAGACTTTCTTCTGAGCCACCTCCTAGCGTGTTAACCATTTGCTCCATCCCATTTTCCAGCAGGCATGTATAGGGAATTTCCTGTGTCCATTCTAAACGCTCCTCAACTTGTTGAATGAATTATCCTTCTTCAAGTCTTCTGTTGTTGTTGGTTGACATCAAGTTGGTTCCAACTCATAGCAAACTTATGTATGACAATGAAACGGTGTCCAGTCCTGCACCATCCTCACAATCATTGTTTTGCTTAAGCCCATTGTTGCAGCCACTGTGTAATCCATCTCATTGAGGGTCTCCCTCTTTTTCACTGACCCTCTGCTTTACCAAGCATGATGTCCTTATCCAGCAGTTGGACCCTCCTGATGATGTGTCCAAAGTAAGCGAGAACAAGGTCTTGCCATTCTTGCTTCTAAGAAGCATTCTGGCTGTACTTCCTCCAAGACGGATTTGTTTGTTCTTCTGGCAGTTCATGGTATATTCAATATTCTTCACAACACCACAATTCAAATATGTCAATTCTTCTTACGGGCTTCCTTTTTCATTGTCCAGCTTTCACATGCATATTGAGGCGACTGAAAATTCCTCTTTAATATCATACTGGACATTTTGAGACCTGATCTTGTGTAACTCCTACTTCCTATGACTTCCATCTTAAATTTCAATGACTACCTTCCCTTCTTTAATTCTCTCAATAAAAAACCAAACCAAACCAAACCAAACCAAACCAAACCTGTTGCCGTTGAGTCAATACCGACTCCACTGATCCTACAGGACAGAGTAGAACTGCCCCACAGGGTTCCCAAGGAGTGGCTGGTGGATTCAAACTGCTGACCACTTGGTTAGCAGCCACATCCTTAACCACCGTGCCACCAGGGCTCCAATTCCCTCCATATTACCCAGTAAACTCTCATTCCTATCTCCCTTTGAGATACTCCTATATTCTTCATGACTCCTCCCCCCAACACTCTTACTTGTCTTCATTGACCCTCACTTTCCTAATTTATCAGTTCCCAAAATTTAATTACCCATGATCTCTTATTTCTCCTTCTTTTGCTTTAACCTCTACCCTCCCTTGATCCATTATCCTTAAAATTCTTTCAAATATCTTTCCATAACCCTATACTAAATGACACTCTTGCACTTTTCCCCTCTCCGAATTACCAATATTCTCTAATCGCTACATATATTAAGTGCACGAAAAATATTTCAAAATATCAAATACGTATAAAAAATAAATTACTCAAACCCCCCACCACAAAAAATTATCCTTCTTCCCCAGTTAACATTTTCTGTGTTCTCCTAATTTCCTCACAACTGAATGTTCTTTTCCAACACATGCACACACACCCACAAAAAGTATGACCATCTTCCTTATCGCTCACCCGATACACCACACACATACACTTCAGTGTGACCTGAAGCAAGTGCGCTGCGGGTCTCAGCTTTCTCACCCGAAAAATGGGCCCGCTGCAGCACGCTCTTTTGAGTACCACAGATACAGGATCTGACAGCACCTTGAAGAGTAATGAAATGAAACAACCGTCGCTATTAAAATCAAGAAACCACGCCCATCCTTTATGCTGCCAGCCTACACTTCAACCTGCCAGTCCAGTAGGAAACGAGAAGCTGGCGAGCAAAGGGGCAGGGCCCCTCACGCCCGCCTGGCGTGGAGGCGTCGCCGCTGTCATGGAGACGCCCTAGGTCCCGCCCCTCCCTTCGTCAAGTCTTCGTCCCGCCGCGCTGAGCCCCTCTAGGATGCGCAGGAGGTCCGGTCTTGGTGTTCTGAAATCGTTCTTTCCGACGTCTCGCGTGGCTTCGCTGGAGCAGCTGACTGATCTTTGGTTCGCGTTTTATTATCTTAGCACTGAGAGGGTGGGAATAAAAAGGGGAACTCTGGGACCCTGGTTGAACCTTCGATTCAAGGAGGGAACGCTTAAAAGACCGGCGAGAACTAGAGAACAAAGAGAAAAGGGAAATGAGAGAGCGAAGCGAGAAGGCTGGGGATGAATAGGAGTGGAGAGAAGGAAAGGAGGTGGGCAGGATACTTGAGGGAAGAGAAGGAAGACGCCGGGAATGGAGAATGAGAGTGGTTTCCAAGGGCTCGAGCTAGTGAGAGAATGGAGTGGCCATTTAGGGGGCTAAACTTGAATGACAGTGTCCTTAGATTGTAAAAGGGAAAGAAGGGTCCACGCGACTGGAGGGGAGAAGGAATGAATTAGGGAGGGATTTCCGGTAGTCGTGATGGAGGCGGTTATAATGGGAGTTTTTCTTCCATGGATGCTCTGGACTCAAATTAAAATAATAATAATAAAGTGTCTACTCTTGAAGATATCTCCCTCCGTCTACTGACATCTGCAGTGACGATTCAGAGCGATAGCTTCATCCTCCAAATTATGAGGTTACCAGTTCTTCATCCTGCAACTGCATATACCTTCTTATGGAAGGGGAGGTTTTTGAGCAGCACAACTACTCTACCACCATCTTCATTGTTAGCTAAGCCTTACTTCTGAAATCAATCAAAGTATCATAGCAGTTATTCATAATGGCCAAGAACTGGAAACAATCCAACTGTTCTTCAACAGGAGGATTTTATAAATGTAGTTTATCCATACAATAGAATATTACCCAGCAAGAAAAGGGAATGAACTAACAATACGTGTTGCATGTTCATACATGCAGCAACGTGGATGAGTGTCAAAAACATGCTGAGTGAAATAAAGTAGTCAAAAAATGTACATAATGTGTGAGTCTATTGTATTAAATTCTCAAAAATGCAAACTATAGTGACAGAAAGCAGATCAGTGCCTACCTGGGGTCAAAGGTGGAGACCCCTTGCAAAGAGGTACAAAGAAATTTTTGGAGTAATAGAAATGTTCTGTATCTTGACTGTAACGGTGGTTTCACAGAATGTACATCTGTCAAAACTCACTAAATTGTGCCTTTTAAATAGATATAGTTTACTGTATGTAAATTATACCCCCAGTAAAGCTTATTTAAATTTATGAAAACAAAAAATACGTCAGCAATAATAATGTCTCACTCTGTTTTACAAAGTACTTCCAAATGCAATCAAAAAGGCAGAATATTAGCAATCCTAATTTACAGACACCAAGGATACAGCTATAAACAAGAGAGACCAAGTACCTGACCTCTCAGAGTTCACATTCTAGTTGGGGAGAAACAATAAACAAATAAGTATAACCAGTACATTGAAAGTGCAGGATTCCAAAGAGTTGGTTTCCAACAAAAAAACAACCATATTTCATTTCTTCACTGCCTGGGAAAACCAGCTCTGTGGGGCACTTCTTCCCCATTCATTGGGTGAAATATTGGCCAGACTACTCGTAAATAATAATAAGTCCTCTGGTCACTTTTGGTCCCAAGAATGGACTTATTTAAGTAAATAAAATGGCCAAACTCCTATGATAATTAAGACTGAACTTCTCTCTTCTAATTAGGGCCTACCTATAATGGAAAGGAAGAGAAGAATCGGCTCCTCCATTTCCTGATTAGTGCTTCTGCCTTCCTCCCCCATTCACCAGATTGCCTGTGGTTCCTCCAGACTTGGTTGGGGGGGGGGGGAAGGAGATAAGTTAATGGGTAGAGAAGGTCTTATTTGACTTCCAGTACCAGTTGGGTGAAGAATATGGAATATACCGTGGACTGTCTTGGAAGAAGTACAGCCAGAATGCTCCTTAGAAGCAAGGATGGCAAGACTTTGTCTCAAATACTTTGGACATGTTATCAGGAGGGACCAGTCCATGGAGAAGGACATTATGCTTAGTAAAGTAGAAGGTCAGTGAAAAAGAGGAAGACCCTCAACGAGATGGATTGACACAGTGGCTGCAACAATGGGCTCAAGCATAACAACAATTGTGAGGATGGCACAGGACCAGGCAGTGTGTAGTTCTGTTGTACAAAGGGTCGCTATGAGTCGGAACCTATTCGAAGGCAGATAACAATAACAACACTGGTTGTTGTCAGTAGATTTTGACCCATGGCAACCCATGTGTTGCAGAATAGAACTGTACTCCAAAGAGTTCAAGGCAGTGATGTTTTGGAAACAGATTGCCAGGCCTTTCATCACCTGGGTGAGTTTGAACTGCCCACCTTTCAGTTAGAACCCACACGCTTAACCATTTGTGCCACCCAGGGACTTCCTCTTATTTGATTGGTGCCCTGTAATTTGGTTGATTTCCTCTCACTATGGCGAATACTCAATGCTAACTTCTTCTGGGCTTGGCAAATGTTCTAAGCTAACACGTTTCCTTAGGAAGCATACATGGAGTCTTCAGACACCTCCCACCACCCACAGATATTGTTCATCTGCAGATCTTCCTAACCATGCCTTTTCTGGTTGGCTTCTCATTGCTCCTGTAAACCCCAGGTTTGGAGCATCCCTTCCTATTTGAAATGTGATGTAAAAGTTGAGAAGGAGCTAGCCTTTGACAAGTAAAGAGAAAGTATTCCAGGCAGAAGAAACAACAAATACAAAGAGCTTAGCATGTTTAAGGAACAGAAGGAGCCTATGTGGCTGGTTCATGGTGATCAAGGGGTAGAATAACATAAGATGAACTTGGCCAAGTACACAGGAGCTAGAACAGGTAGAGCCTGGTAGGCCTGGCCCTATGCCCACACTCATGGAGTTTTAGATATACTTGGAAGGGAGAGCTATATACACACTGCAGTTTTAACATAATAAGAAAAATAAAATAGAATTAAACATTTCATCTGTCAAATAGGCAAACATTTTATTTGAATGAGAATACTTAGTGATAGCTAAAGTATCAGATACGTTTACACTTTTACACAGGTGATAGAAGTGTAAGTACAATCTTATTGAAAAACTATCATATACTGAGTTCCTACTATATGTCAGTAATTTTGCACACATCATCTCTAATCCTCACAGCAACCTGGCATTAAGGTAGGTATTATACTCAGATTACAGATGAGGAAATTAATGCTCACAGATGTTAAATGAATCGTTCAAGGCCAGGCATCATGGCCAACATTTAAAGCCAGGCCTTCCTATCTGCAAAGTGTACACTCTTTCCACTTTGCCACTAGAGGGATAGATACACAGATAGATAGATAGACAGGCAGATAGATAGACAGACAGACAGATGGACAGATAGATAATAACTTCTAGTAATTCTAATGACATATTTGCCCTATGGCTTTTAACTTTTAAACGTGAATAAAGAAATGCTCAAGTTTATCATGCATAAACCCATTTAGTTTATTGCAAGGTAGCCATGACAAGGTACACAGGTAAGACCTCAAGGTGTTCATTTAGGACTGGAGAATCAGAATTAACAGTTGCAATGTTCGTTCAATGGTTAGCTTCTCGATCTTTAGACTTCAGGCCTTTACCTCTTGCAAGTAGTCTCAGGAAGAAGACTTGACCACGTTTCAAACTCAGTGGTGGTTATCAATAAATATAAGTTATAGATTATTATATTTATAAGAAATCTGTAATAACATGACAATTCTTACATTGTAATGTTAGATGACTAAAGCAAAGTGCAAAAATATAAATTTACAGCTCACTCAACCAGAGAATGGGATTCTGAACCAATTAAAACTTAGTAGAAATTACTGTGAAAGAGAATTATATTGCCTCTGGTCTCCACACACTGACAGGGACACATTATTCTAAAGGGACTTTCCCTCCACAATTTTCCCTCCTCACCCTGGGGGACTCCTCTCTGGACACCTCCACAAAAAGTTCTAATTATGGGAATGGGACATAAATTCCCTAGAGCTCTGTCCTCTCTTCTAAATAACAGAGGAAGTTGATTCCACTGTTTCCTTTCACTACTCATCAACATTCTGCCTCCTTGTCTCTGACTGCTATGCCTTCTAGAATCAAGACAGACCTCTTTGCTATCACCATTGGCTCATGCTGATTCTGTGTATGCTCTAGTCCTTGCCTTGGCAACCCCATTACAGGGCTCTCCAGGAACAGGCATCATCCAGATCTTGATACTTCAGAGAACTTAAGTGGCTTCTTGTCAAAGACATTCTATCCATTCCTCTGCTGTCAAGCAAGATGGTACCCGCCCCACATCTTCTTCCTGAGGTGCCTGGCTCTGATTTCAGGCACCTATTCCAGAAATCAACACAGTCATGCAGTTGGGTCCTTCTTTAATCCCTCCCACTGCCATTTCAAACCCACAGAAGCCTGATCCAGAGCAAGAGAGCCATTTATCATTTGGAAACTCAAGATCTAAATATCAGTGGCAGAGAATAAGACATGAAGGTAAATTTGTTGCTACATTTTCCTAGGAAAAAATTGTCTCTGGATAGGGGCCACATTCTAGAATACCAGTGGAAGTTTGGGGACACATTATAGAATATTTTTTACAACAAATTTACCTTCTGGACGCTTAGGGGGAATGATGCAGTATGTGTGTATGCATAGACAGATGTTAGAGCTATGCATTTGGGAATTTGTACATGATGCTGTCTGTGCAATATTATCAGTGGGTAGCTGTTTTCATGTGAGAAGAGTGTGACATGTTTGGAGGGGAGTGGGTTAGGGCTTGCATGTCTGAGCTGGTGTGTCTCTATGTGATCATAGCATTAGAGAATTTGACTTCTCATAACTCAATATCTCTAGCTTCCATTGGACCATAAGCATGAATGTCACCTCTTGCCCTTTATTGATCTTCAGTATGGCCCCAAAGCTGTCAGATTATCTAGAAACAAAGATCAGGCTTTGCATGCCCTTTTATTCTCCACAGTCCCTAGCATAATAAAGTCTGTGAAAATAACAAGGATCTCAGAGTCACTTGGATTTAGGTTTGAATCCTGATCAGTATTTACAAACTGTGTGACCTTGGGTAAGTTGTTTAACATCATAATTTAGCCTCCTAACCGAATATATAAAAGGACTATGATATAATTTGCGGGTGAGTAAATATCAAAGTCAATATTTGAAAAGGGATATGGATTTCTATCCTAGCTTAGTCACTACCAGTGTAGGATCCCTCTAAAAACCTATTTCCTCATCTGTGAAATGAGGATGGAAATGGTTAACATTTATAGAATACTTACTATGTGCCTGGCACTGTGCTAAGAGCTTTGCATGCTTAACCCACTCACCCTACTTCGTTTTACTAATGAACAAACTAACAAACAGGTTAAGTAGCATGACCAAGGTTGCTCAGCTTGGAAATGTCAGAGCCAAGACTCACACCCAGGCAGTTTGGCTCCAGAACCTTGTTCTTAATCACAGCATTAATGTTTGCTCTGCCTAGTGAGGCAAAAAGGAGCCCTGGCAACACAATGGTTAAAGCACTCAGCTGCGAACTGAAAGGGCGGCAGATTACCAGCCAACTTCTATGAGTAGGAATTGACTTGACAGCAAACAATAAAGTGAGAGGATCATATAAACAGGATGTTTTGTGGAGGGTTTTTTCCCCGGAAAAATAAAGAAATTAGAGGATTATGATTTTTAAATTAAGAATAATGAATATGATGTCTAAAATGTTAGCCTTATATTGATACCTATCAGCAAACAGGTGTCAATTGTTTTACACATGAAAAAATTAAGGCAGAGAGAAATGAAGGGATTTACCTCTATCAAATAACTAGCTAATGGCAGCTATGCAAGGTAGAACTCAGGGCTCCTGAATTCTGGTTTAGTGTCTTTTCCTCTGCCTTTTTGATTCTTGATTTAAAGGCTAGTGGGCATGCGCAGATCTGTGCTGATCTTGATCATCACACTAGGTCTTACAGCAGGAGAGGCATGGACATTGGAAGTAGTCTCTATTCACCGTAGTTTAGACATCAAAAGTCAGCAGTGTAAGTGGGCTGCATTAATAAAAGCAGAACATCTGAAACAAGGAAGGTGATAGTTCTGATCTACCAAGTGTTGTTTAGACCAAGCCTGGGGTATTGCACTTAATGTTAGGCACCACACACTTGGGAAGAACGGCGAGGGAGGCTCAGAGTGAAATTTATCTTAAAAAATCTGAAGGGCTGTCATGTGGGAGGGAGATTACATTTCTCTTGTGGCTCCTAGGAGTACAACCAGAACCAGGGAGGCAGCTGAAAGAGCAATGATTTGGAAATCAGACAGGCCCCAGTACAAGTCCCACACAGCCAATGACCTTAGGACAACTTCCTTAGCCTATCTTCCCCACTTAAAAAAAAAAAAGAAAAAAGAAAAAACCCAACCCTTTGCCCTGGAGTCGATCTGATTCACAGCGACCCTATAGGACAGGGCCGAACATCCCTATAGAGTTTCCAAGGCTGTAAATCTTTAAGGAAGCAGACTGCCAGGTCTTTCTCCCGAGGAGCAGCTAGTGGACCCTTTCGGTTAGCTTCCGAGGTTTTAACCACTGCGCCACTAGGGCTCCTTATCTTCCTCAAAGGATCTTGTAAATATATAAGACAAGGTATAGTAATACATAGCTATCTTCCTAAACTAAGGGTTCAGTTCTGTGAAAGAGATTATACTCGAAACATAAACATTGTATCTGCTACCATCCCATCTTTCACCCCACTCCCACATTCCCGGGTTTTCATTTACTTATGAGGTGTAGTTATCACCCTTTTATATTTCGTTCTTCCAAACATTCTGGGAGTTTTCCTCCTTTAGGCCAACCTCAGCACAGAGGAGCGCTTCTTCCTGCTGGGTTTCTCTGACTGGCCGTCCCTGCAGCCTGTCCTCTTCGCCCTTGTCCTCCTCTGCTACCTCCTGACCCTGGCGGGCAACTTGGCGCTGGTGCTGCTGGCAGTGCGCGACCGGCGCCTGCACACGCCTATGTACTACTTCCTCTGTCACCTGGCCCTGGTGGACGCGGGCTTCGCCACGAGCGTGGTTCCGCCGCTGCTGGCTAACCTGCGCGGCAGGTCGCGCTGCCTGCCCCGCAGCTGCTGCCTGGCCCAGCTGTGCGCGTCGCTAGCTCTGGGCTCTGCCGAGTGCGTCCTGCTGGCAGTGATGGCTCTGGACCGCGCGGCCGCCGTGTGCCGCCCGCTGCGCTACTCCGGGCTCGCCTCGCAGCGCCTGTGCAGCTCGCTGGCGGGCGCCTCCTGGCTGGGCGGCCTCACCAACTCGTCGGCGCAAACGGCGCTCTTGGCTGCCCGGCCGCTGTGCGCCCCTCGCCGGCTGGACCACTTCATCTGCGAGCTGCCGGCGCTGCTCAAGCTGGCTTGCGGCATTGGCCGGGACAGCACTGAGCGCCAGATGTTCGCCGCCCGCGTGGTCATCCTGCTGGTACCATCCGCCATCATACTGGCCTCGTATGGCACAGTGGCGCGCGCTGTCTGGGGCATGCGGTCCAGCGGAGGCCGGAGGAAAGCGCTAGGTACCTGTGGGTCCCACCTGACGGCCGTTTGCCTGTTCTACGGCTCGGCCATCTACACCTACCTGCAACCCACGCAGAGATACGATCAGGGGCAGGGCAAGTTTGTCTCTCTCTTCTACACCGTGGTCACACCGGCCCTCAACCCGCTCATCTACACCCTGAGGAATAAGGAGGTGAAGGAGGCGGCTAGGAGGCTCCTGAGGAACGTGGGCAGAGGGCAGGCCAGACAGTGAGTGAATGGGAAGGGAAGACAGTGTCAGCCCAGGGCCCAAGAATGGAAATGCCCATGGGAGAGTCAGTCTGTTTAGCCTTTGGGCTGTTCATTTCTGTGTGAGAATCTGCAACATTTGTCCTGAGGGAGTCCAAGGTCAATGCAGGAGATCCCTTCCTCCCATCAGAAATGTTTAGGTTGGTGAGATAAAGTGTGTATATCCTCTGTACCTATAGGTTTAAAACCAAACCCATTGCCAGAGAGTGGATTCCGACTCATGGTGACCGCATGTATTACAGAGCAGAGATGCTCTACAGGATTTTCTTGCCTGTAATCTTTAAGGAAGCAGATGGCCTGGACTCTCATGGTGTTGCTGGGTGAGTTTGAACACCAGCCTTTAGTTGGCAGCTGATCCATGCTTGCAATACCCAGGGTATATAAACATAAAGGTTTAGGGAGGAGGGAAATGGCCCTCCGAGTTTCTCCTAAGCTGATAAAGGGAGGAGGCATACTACCGGAGAGACCTTCCCCATCCTTGGGGGATACAGTAACCACCCCTCAAGACTCCTTATGCAGATAAGATGATATGCAACATGACACTACCTTTAGCTTTCTCCCAGTCTGATGGCAGAGGCATGGTCTCTTAAGTTGACAAAGAGTTTTTCTTTAAAGCAGAGGAAACCTTTGAGGAGACCCCATCCCGGAAGAAGAACTATGATCTCTCTTCTGCAATCAGTGCAATCTGAGACGTAATGCCAACCTAGCCAAGTGACCAATGCCCACCACAGGGCACCTGACCCATAAGTGTGATGAGGAATAGCCATTAAGTGTAGTGATTGTGCTGGGTGGAGTGAAGGTGGGGAATCCTCCCGTAGGAGATGGTTCTCAGCCGGTTTTAAAGAAGAGACTAGAACTGGTGGGAAAGAAAGAGAACAGGTTTCAGGTTGTAAGAAAAGTCAGCTTGCGAGTGACCAGCAGCAAGACATGAGAGAAGGACTATGAGAGAGAGGAATAATTGGAGGAAGGAGTGGGAAAGAGGGGACTTGATTTTCCAAGAGAGAAGCAAGGACCTGGTAGTGATGGAAGCAGAGAGGAAAATATCAGCCAGAACTTTGGCAGAGTACCAGGGTCAGCCCAGAACCCAAATCCTTATCTCCTTCCCCCAGACTGATACCCCCAACCTAGAGAAGACTTGCTAGACACTAAGGCAGGACAGAGACTGGTCCCCAATCCCCTACCTTTCAGTAAGTTCCTTCCCACCTGAAGAGCATCTGCCCAAAGGAGCCCCCACTAGAGACATGGCATCTCTAGATCCCCATGGAAAATACCTCCCTGCCCACCACCATTCCCAGACAGAACAATTTTAATTGTGTATAGGACATAGAGGGTAGGTAGCAGTACCGTGCCAGGTTTCATTTCATACCAAACACCCTTAAATAAAGAGACAAAAAGTAATTTTATTAAATTTATAAATTCTCTATGAGTTAGATTGTGATTGTGTCAGAGTAATTAATTCACTTCAAAATAAATCATCTATTTCACTTTTCTCTATGGGTAGAAATTCAGTTTGATTCAACAGTTACTGGGTGATATTATACATGAAGCATTGGGCTAAACATTCATGGAAACACAGAAATTAGTAAAACCTGGATCCCAACCTAAAACTTACTACCTTGTCAAATAGGAAAGGAAATAGGACTTTTTCTATAAATCATAGGAAACCAAGAAAGAATTAAATTGTAAGCTGGTTTTGAATGCTGTTTCTAGTATGCCTTAGTGATTCATTTTCTTTCTCAGTAATACCATACATAATCTAGTCGCTTAATCAATTGTGTCTGAACCAAAGAATCAGAGTTGGAAAAGTATTCCCTCCCCACCTCATCCCAAATCTTACTTTTTCTGTTTATTTCCTTCTCAATAATTTTGGAAAACCATCAAAAGATGTGTTTAGTGAGTAAAAGCGAAAAGGAAATAAGCTCTTTTCCTCCTGATGTCACCCCATCCCTAGGGTGGTCACCCCCCAATGCAGTGGTATGTCAGGAAGAGAAAATTGCCCTTTTTGATGCCATAATCTGCCATAATCTTCCCATCTTCCAGTTTCTTTCCATTGCAAGTCACAATCTGGGTCTCAGGGGTTATAGCAGTCTTCACCTCGATCATCTTTTTCACCTGGGCCACTGAGCTGGACCGGCGCACCTGGAGGAGATGCCTCTGCCCTTCATCACGTAACTCCACCAGAACCATGGGCAGCTCCTCATCACTGGGCTTCACCACCTTCAGGGTGAGGTGGATGGTCTTCTCCTTGTCAATGCCATAAGATGAAAGCTTTCTCTGGGGCTGTAGTGTTTTAGAGCCCAGCAGAAGGATCTGGTCCCGCACAGGAACCTTGGTCTTGGACCGGATGTGTTCACTGATCTTCTTTACTCTGTCATCCTTGTTGGCAGTGAAGGTCATCAATTTCCGTTCCTCAGAATGGACATTCACCTGGGCAGGGCAATGAGGGTCAAGAGACAGTTGCCTAGAATGTCTGTCACCCTTTACATCCCTGCCCCCTACCTTAATTGCTCGAACTCTTCTCCTGCCTGTCAGGTCCTCCCACTCCTTTCCACCAATCTGTGTTTTTCACTTTCTTGGAACATCTCTTTTGGAATTGTTTAGTTATAATACAGACAAGAAAACAAGCCTCATTCCTTTATAACTGCACTTCTTCTTCATCCTAAAATATAATTTTTAAAAAAGTAGATCCAACTACAAAGCTTCAAAATATGTACACTAGATGCTAAAATCAACTCCTAAAGAGAGTTTCCAAGACTTGGCATCCTCATTGGATACCCACAGGGCTGCCTCCTTTGACTACTCTGGAAGGAAACCCTGGTTAGGATGCATAATCTCTGTACTGTTAGTTTACTTTTTTAATGTCCATTGCTTTATAATGATAATTCACATATTACAGTGGTAATGTTTACTTGGTAATCTGTGTTTCCTGTGTTTTTGTATCTGCCTATTGTAGAATATGATCTCCTTTAATTAGACCAGACCTCACTCACAGAAGGTAGGAACTATATCCAGGTCTTACTTGAATAACTGGAAAATTCTGAAAGATGGGAAGTTCATCTCTGTGCTGTCACTTGAAAGCCTACGAGGACCTCCCTGAGGCCCCATTCAAAAATCTCTTCCCAACCTAGGTGTCACTGATACTGTCTGACATTCTTTCACTAAAGTGTCACTCCTTTGTGTTAAGCATTGCCCTCATCCCAGATTCTCCTTATAATGCATCTATTCTTATATAAGGTAATATATTAGGTCATTAAAAACTTAAGATAAATATGTTTTCTTAGTAATGAAGTCACTCCCGAGGTTCACCATTCAGCCAAAGATTAGACAGCCCCATAAAACATAATGAGACTAATGGGGCACAGCAGTCCAGGGAGAAGGACTAGAAGGCAGGAGGGGACAGGAAAGCTGGTAATAGGGAACCCAAGTTTGAGAAGAGCCAGTGTTGACATGTCATGGGGTTGTTAACCATTGTCATAAAACAATTGTGTACTAACTGTTTAATGAGAAACTATTTGTTCTGTAAACCTTCATCTAAAGTACAATTAAAAAAAAAAAGAATATTAAGGGGCAGGGAAACTAGATTAAAGAAAATGGAGCAACCAGAACAGAAATAATGAGAATGTTCACGCATTGTGAAGAATGTAACCAATGTCGCTGAACAACTTGTGTAAAAACTACCGAATGGGAACCGAAACTGCTGTGTAAACCTTCCCTGAAAACACAATAAAATACTACTACAAATAATAATAATTTTTTTTTAAAAAAAGATAAATGTGTTTTTTGAAACCCTTTGGGGAGGAGAGGAAAGCTTAAGTTTAAGAGCCCTAGACCCCTAAGCGGGATAGAGAGGAAGGGGCTCAAGAAAATATTTCCATAATTTCAAATCTTAAGAGCCCTATTGAGCACTCCCACTCCCTACCATTTATCCCTACCAGTGGCCAGTCCAAGGTCTGACACAAAGGAGAACTCAGGATCCAAAGGACCAGCTTCTCTCCACAGGACCTTCTTCCCACTGTGCAGATATCAACTCCTATCCTCTTTCCTTCAAGATGCCTTCCCAGCCACCCTGCCTTCCCAAGCACCACCCCTCATCCGGTTCCTGAGGTCTCTCCCCAGCTCTTGGAAATGCTTTTCCTTTCCCCGTTCCCTTTATCAAATCCCAACTTACACAGAGGCAGGGCGCATTGGGAGCCATCACTGCATTCAAGAGAGCAGAAACAGGTAACTGAGAGAAGAGACCTCAAGACCAGCTTATATGCAAGCAATGGAGTCAGAAATCCCCTGCCCAGACAGCTTTCCTGTGCCCTTTGTTCTTGCAAGTTCTCAGAAATCTTCTTTCACTTTTGCTGGAGTGACGTTAGTTAATAAACAAAGAATACTTTCTGATCAGGCACTTCTCCCCTCAGCCAATCTATTTGCGTTCCTCATTGAAAACTTGGGATGGTCCTTTCTGGCCCTGATTTTTCCCTGATTAACACTCCTACATCCCCACTCCCAATCCTGATTTGTTACTGTCTGACCCTCAGCCCTGAGCCCTCACTGGCATGAAGATCTTTTATGCTTGGTGATCCTCCCCAGATGTTTTTATGAGTCCTCCACCAGTCAGAGTCAGGGCCCTTCCTGAGAGCAAGGGCAACTATGAGAAGACAGTCAGGGTTGGTATGGAGTAGTGTGACTTGTTGGCAGCCTATTCACAGTGGGCTGGCACAATGTGAGACATTTTTTGAGAGGGCATAAGACAAGTAACCCTCGACTGAGAAGAGATATGAGTTCAAGTCCCAGGGGTTCCTCTTGGTATATTATCTTGGCCAAGTCTGTTCATCTCCTTAGATACTGGCTTCCTGGTCCGTAAGACAAGACGATTGGAGATGATTCTTAAGTGTCTTCCAGGCTCAGAAAACTTTGTTTATAAAATGTCCTTTACAAAGAACTTTGGAATACTGGGTCTTGAGCTCTCCAGCATGCTTCCTGCCCTGTCTCAGAATCTGCAAACCAAGACCACTACTTGAAAACAACCCAAAGCCAAAAATCAAATGCTGACTCACACACCAATCACAAGCCAACACAATCATCCACATTCACTCTCACACCACAGTGCCTGTATTTCCCCACCTTTCCCCAGGACTCTCCACACTGCTGTGATCTCAGAGAATATCTAAATGTGCTGCTCACTCCCTTGTTCTTGACATTTGGATTGAGACAAAAAGGAAATGCATTAGCTCTGTGCTCTCAGGGAATTTACTCCACCACTGTGATTCTCCTAGCATTCCAAATTAATCGCTGCTCTCTCCCAAACTCTCAAGGCATTGCCATAGAACCAATTTTTTTGTAAGTATTTATAGAAAGCATTTCAGTTTTTTTTCCAAAGTAAAAGTCTGTAACAATGCCAGGTTATCATCTTTATTTGCTATGTTTTCAGTGGCCATTTATTGTACCTTCACTCACTAATAGATCTCAAATTATCCCGTTTTATTCTAGGGTTTCCATCCTGGAGAACTTGGGTTTATAGAGGTGTCCATGTAGAGTAATGAGATCCAGGAGCTCCTTCCAGTATTTCAAAAATCATAATACAAATCATGTTCTTTTAAGTGCTTGTTATATAATCAGTTAATAAGATTGGAAAAACAAATTATTATTTAAATGTATTTTGTGGAGTAAACATACTTTTTTAAGCACAGAGGATGAATGTAAAGGGGGAAACCTGCCTGATGGAATAGACAGAAACTATTGGCCCTTGCTATTCTCCTTTCAGGTATCTCACGCAGTTCCTGTTGTCCCAAGTGTGTTTAGAAGCCAAGACTTATGAGTTATGCCTTTGACAGCAGCACAGCAGAGAACAGCTGCCCTGCATCCATTGTCCAATAGGATTCTGAGATTCTGAAACATCACCAGTGGCTAGGCAGAAAATGTCAGGTCAGGTTGAGGGTGACAGGGAAAGAGAAAGTCTGCAGCAAGGTAGGGATAGGGGAAGGGCCTTGAAAGAGGGAAAGGAAAAGCTATACAAGCCCAGACTTATGTGAACTCCCTTTCTCTTTTCAGACTTTATTTGCATCCATTACCTTCATGTCATTTCTGGAAAGGCAAGAAGGAGAGTAGGTAGTTAAAAGCTAATTAAAATTAAACCATTCTCTCCTCATGTGCTTCCTGTCTTTGCCCTTCTCTCCTCAGTAGCCTATGTCTGCATCTTGGTGTCAATGTCTGCACTGTCAGGAACAGCAAGGAAACTTGACCAGAACGCCAGCAGGAGGAGCTCAGTAATGACATTTCCTGGAAATTACATTTGCCTGCTGATGCCCCCCAGGTCCATACCCACAGCCCAGACCAGAGCTGCAGACCTGTAGGTCTAACAGCTTCTGTGCACTGTTCCCTGAATTCCCTGCATACCCTTGAAAGCACAAGCCTCTCTGTCACCTCCAGGCCTTTGAGCATACCATTCCCTCTGTTTGGCAGGGCTTTCCTCCAACTCTACTCCCAACACCATGAATTTATAAGAATGCACAGTATAAGCAGCATCTCCTCCAGGAAGCATTTTCTGACTCCCTTCCTCCGTATTCTAGATTATGTGCCCATCTCCTGTCCTCCATTCTCCCTTTGCAAGCCTCTCAGAACACACTTCTCCAGTAGTAGGATCGTCTTCTTGTCTGTCGCCCCCAGTAAACAGTACGAATCTTGTGGGTCAGGATTATGTCTCAATTAACGTGTATCCTCAACACTGCCCCACATCATGTCTAGCATAGTAAATGTTATTGTTGTTAGGTGCCATCTAGGCAACTCTGACTCACTGTGACCCCATGTGACAGTGTAGAAGTACCCCATAGCATTTTCTAGGCTGCAATCTTTATGGGAGTAGATTGCCAGGTCTGTCTCCTGTGGAGCAACTGGGTGGGTTTGAACCACTTAATATGTACTAAATGCATGAATGAATTAATAAATCATTGAATAATTAAAGGAATAACAAAAAAGGGAAACTAATATTTAGTGAGTACTAAATATATTTCAGGGACTACCAAGATATTAAGGAGCTCTCATGGCATAATGGTTAAGCACTTGGCTGCTAACTGAAAGGTCGGGGGTTCTAACATACCAGCAGTTTCACAGGAGAAAAGACCTGACAATCTGCTTTCCCTATGGGGCAGTTCTACTCTGTCATATAAGGTCACTAAGAGTTGGAATCAACTTGAGGTCACACAACAACCACAACCCAAAACCCAAACCAAACCCATTGCTGTCCAGTTGATTCCAACTCATAGCAACCCTACAGGACAGAGTAGAACTGCCCTATGGGGCTTCCAAGGCTGTAAATCTTTACAGAAGCAGACTGCCATATCTTTCTCCCGCAGAGCGGCTTGTGGGTTCAAACCACCAATCTTTTGGTTAGCAGCTGAGTGCTTAACCACTGCACCACCACGGCTCCACAACAACCCAAGATATTATTAAATGTTACCTTATTGATTGTGTCAGTAGTCTAGCCAGATAATTATCAGTATGCTTGCTGACATCAGCAAAAAGCTAACTCACCACAGTCATATTAGTAGCAGCTGGTAAGCAAGGGTTGAAATGCAAACCTATATTTACAGTCCACGTCTTGTTATGAAAGAGAAAATGCATGCACAAGCATACCTTTTGTTACAGTAAATGTGCACATTGGGGGAAGGAATATAGAGAGACAAAGAAAAGCATAGTCAGGGAACTGCAGGGAGTCTTGGAATGCATGAAAACAAGAAGAGGTTTAAAGTCTAGAAGTAGACAGGCATATCCCTGAATGGCAGGATCTGCCTGGATCACCACCACTCTTCCACACTTGGCACAGGTGAGCAGCGAGCACAAGAGTACGAGTCGGAGCCTGAAGGAAGCTTAAAGCCAGGTGGAAAGGTCAGCAAGAACTCTTCTCCCAGAACTGTGAAATTTCAAGGGTGCCTGATCATCTGATCACACTAACTCCCATCATCACTAAGCCCCATAGGCTTCCCCTGGACCTCCTCGACATTTGGGGCAAAGCCAAAACTAAATCCCTGAGGTCTCCACTCCCAGGCAGAGTCTTAGATGTTGGTCAGTCATCCCGTCTTGTCAGTTAAAGTGAGCTTCTTTCCCACTTACAAGCTTTACAAATCAGGAATAGAAATCTCCATCTGAAACTCATCAGCATCATGCTGTCCCTGATTGACCAGACACTGGGCTCACAACAGAGAAGCCACCAACAGTAGCTGGGGATTTTCCAGCATGGGTTGACCGCGAGGACAAGGATCCTCCCAGGAAAAACTAATTCTGGCAATTCCCTACCCAGAGAGCACCTGGATTCTGAGAATCAGTGTCCTTTCAAGGAACGTGAAAAACAAATCTGCACTCCTGTCTTGTCTCCCTCCTCTCTTCCTGTGTGAAATTCTCTTCCTGTCCAAAGCCAGGAAAAAGCTATCCCAGACTCCCTGAGTGACCTCATTTCTGACCCCAGGAAGGATTTTTTCGTAGAACCTGACCCCCTTGCTTCGTACTGCAATGGCAATTTGACTTTCGTTTTTCCTTGTATCATAATAAATTCTTTCAAAGAGAGCTCTCTTTTCATTTGTCCTTCTAACAAATTCAGAAAACCAGCCAATGTGAAAGATCATGCTGTAGAGATCTTGCCACGTTAAGAGAATAAAACAAATGACTCAGATAGATATCTACGAAACTCTCAGCTTGCCCCTGACCAATGGGAGGTGGTCTTGGTCTAGTCACTGCACCCAGTGAGGCCTCCCTGGGGCAGAAATTTCTTTCCCCTTCTCTTTAATAATGCCCAGAAGGAGTCTGTGAAACTACTTTGAAGATCTAGAATATTGCTTCAGAAGTGCCAACCAAACTCAGTCAAAAAGCTGCTAGGACTGCTCTGACTGAGATCACAACAGAGGCTCCCAGAAAGAGTGGGAGAAAAATTGTAGAACAAAAGATCAAATCTTACTTACTGCTCTCACAGACACTGTGGCCCCAAAACACCCTTTTGACCTGGAACTAAAGCCATTCCCGGAGACCACCTCCCAGCCAAATAATAGACAAGCCCATAAAATAAACAATAACATCTGAGAGGAATATATTTCTTAGCACAATTAATTATAGGAGATCAAAAGGGTAATATCTGCCTAAAAGCAAAGATAAGAAGGCAGGAAGGGGTAGAAAATCAAGACTAAAGGAAACAGGGAACCCATACTGGAAATGGGGAGAGTGCTGACACATTGTGGGGAATGAAAGCAAAGTCAAGAAATACTTTTTGTACAAACTATCTAATGGGAAACCAATTTGCTCTGTAAACTTTCACCTAATGTACCAAAAATAAATAAATAAAAAAGCTACTAGGAATTCTCATTTACTGATGATTGGATGACTCTCAAAGGAGGACAACTTGAGTATACCTGTCAAAACTAAAAGTGGACACGGACACTCAAAAGGTTTGATGGGAAGCCTAGGGGGCAGTGAGTTGAAGATAATGGTGATGGAATAATCTGGAAAAGGATAGTGGGAATAGCGCACAACTGGAAGAATGTAATCGATGTCACTGAATTGTACACGTAAAAACTTTTGAAATGTGGTAACTTTGGCTATGTATATTTTCACCAAAAAAAAAAAAGGTCCTCCAAGGTTGAGAAGGGAGAGTGTTGACATGTTGTGGGGTTGTTAACCAATGTCATAAAACAATATGTGTACTGACTGTTTAATGAGAAACTATTTGTTCTGTAAACTTTCATCTAAAGTACAATAAAAAAATAATAATAATTAAAAAAAAGTGGACATACCAACCTAAAACAACCCAAATGTCCTTCAGTAATAGGGAAATAGATTACTGAATTGTGGAATAGCATCAGCAGTAAAAATAGATTGATTTTTACCTGTAACCAACAAAACAGCTGAATATGCTAAAAACCTATTGAGTGAAGAAAAGCAAGATCAAGAAGACAACATAAAGTATGATTCTTTTTTCATAAATCTCAAAAATAAGCAAAACTACACAGAGAGACAGAGAAAGAGATAAGCTACGTTAAAATTCAGGGTATGTTCAATCACTGAGCCTTGTACCTTGGTCTGATAACAGTGTGCAGAAATTGCCTGAGCCCACAAAGTAACTGGAATAGCTAATGCAGTTGTGGGCTGCAAGATAGGGTACAAGCCAATGGCCCATATTCAGTTTTCAACAGTCAGGCCATTCTGGATTCAATCCAAGCTCTGCCTCCTACTTCTTATACAAGTTACTTAACCACCCTGAAGCTTAGTACTCTCTTCTGTAAATTGGGGATTTCGGTTAGGAATAGGCTGTGCTACCTCTAAAAATAATGTAGCTTTAAAGAGATAGAAGTACATTTCATCTCACATCAATATCCAGGGGTAGAAGATTCAGATCTGGTGTTGTAGTTCTGCAAATTGCTCAGGGACCAGGCTCCTTTGAATTCACTACTCTGCCATTCTTGGGGGATGCACCATATTTCTGTGGTCCAAAATGGTAGCTAGTGCTCCATCCATTACATTTGCATTCCAGGAAGCAGGATGGCACAAGTAAGGAGAGAATATGGCCAAATAAAGAGTGTGGGAAGCAGTCAGAGGTGACATCTCTTACATCTTATTGCCTAGAATCTATGACCACATCTACCTGCCAGGGAGGTTGAAAAATATAGTTTTTATTCTAAGCAAGCATGACCTAAATGAAATAGTATGGAAGGAGGAGAATTACTACTAGGGAACAATAATCAGTCTATGACACAACGAAGCAAACAGTATCTACATCACATGATTGTTGTGACAGTTAAGTGAGATTTCATATGTGGACAGGCTTTTGCTAGTCTACAGAAAAAAGATCAGAGGGTGGAAGTAGAAATGAGATAAACTCTAACACAGAATAACATCGAAAATGTGCAAGCTGTACAAAAAAAAAAAAAAAATAGAATGGGAGAAAGAAATGCCCCACAATAATTCAAAAGATGGTGAGTTGTAACAGGGTTTGTGCGCATCAGATGAAGACTAAACAAAATGCCCTGAAGTTTCTTCCAATCTTAGGATTCCACATTTCTGTGTTCCTACACTATGGTCCAACACAGAGGAAACAAAAGAAGAGAATCTGAAAATTCACTACAAAGAAGGTAGCCTACACTGGACTAACTTTCCTGCTAGTAACACTTATAAATTCTGTAAGAATAAAATATACGTAGAAATCAACTGTTTGGAGGCACTAGGGAGTGATCAAAAGCAAGGAAGCTAGAAGGGATTTGATCCCTGAAAGAAGGGAATCACCGTAGGTAAGATCCACATTTATGCAGCTTTTCTCTGAGGGTACTCCTCAGTTCATGCATGCCAGGTGAATATAGCTCAAGCAGAAAACTGCTGTCTTACTGGCCCCATAGTACAGAGGTAAAGGCTGCAAGAACATCTGGAAAATTAAGGGGGGTCGGGGGGAGGGAGTCTCAGAAAGGAGGGAATTATAGAGACAAAAGCAAAAACTACATGACAATTTCCCTGAAATCCTTGGCTGATCCCTAAACTACAGATGTGCAGGGCAAACTTTCAAGGAGCCCAAGAAGAAAACAACAACTGGAAGGCTGAAAGATTCAGAGATTTCTTCAGCTTCCCAACACAGGGGAAACAGAGTTTGCAATTCAAATCATGTTAAAGTAGAAGAGCATGATAAACAAACATCTCGGGCTGACCAAACCTACTGGTCTGACAGAGACTTGAGAAACCCCAAGAGTGTGGCCTCCCAGCACCCCTTTAACTCAGTACTGAAGTCACTCCTGAGGTTCACCCCTCAGCCAAAGATCAGACAGGCCCATAAAATAAAACAAGACTAAATGGGCACACCAGCCCAGGGGCAAGGATAAGAAGGCAGAAGGGGACAAGAAAGCTGGTAATGAGGAACCCAAGATCAATAAGGGGAGAGGGTTGACATGTTGTGGAGTTGGCAACCAATGTCACAAAACAATATGTGTATTAATTGTTTAATGAGAAACTAATTTGTTCTGTAAACTTTCATTTAAGCACAAAAAAAGAATTTTTGCTTTACCATGTCTGAGAAGACAAAGCATTTAAGCATGCCCATTTAAAAAAAAAAATGACCTAACTGAACTTTATATAGCATTCTACCCAAAACATCAGAATACACATTCTTCTCAAGTGCATGTGGAACATTCATCAGTAAATGCTAGGCAATAAAACAAATCTCAATAAATTTAGATGAACCTAAATCATTCAAAGTATGTTCTCTGACCAAAATGAAATTAAATTAGGAGTCAACAACATGAATAAATTTGAGAAGCCCAAAAATATTTGGAAATTATACAACAAAATTCTAAATAACCCAAAGGTCAAGGAAGAAAACCTAAAAGAAACTAGAAAATAATTTGAATTGAATGAAAATAAAAGCTTAACATACCAAAATTTATGAGATGCAGCTAACAGTACTTATGGGAAAATTTGTAGCTTTAAAGAAAAGTCTCAAATCAATACTCTAAGCTTCTACCTGAAGAATCTAGAAAAAGAAGAGCAAACTTAACCCAACACAAGCAGAGGGAAGGAGATCAGAACAGAAATCAATGAAATAGAAAATAGAAAAACAATAGAGTAAATCAATGAAAAGTTGGTTATTTGAAAAAAAATCAACAAAATGATAAAACTTCAGCTATACAGATCAAGAAAGAAATAACAAAGAGTAAAATTACTAACATCAGAAATGAAAGTGGTACATCTCTACCAAACCTACAGAAATTTAAAGGATTTTAAGGGAATATTGTGAGCAAATTAAACAACTTAGATGAAATTTAAAAGTTCATAGAGAGTAGAAATTACCAGAATTGGCACAAGAAGAAATAGAAAATCTGAGTAAAACCATAACAAGTAAAGAAGTTGAATTAATAATTAAAAATATTCACCCATACATACACACACAAAGCCCAGATTCAGAGAACTTGACTGGTAAATTTTCTCAAATATTTAAAGAAATAATACCAGTCCTATAAAAACTTTTCAGAAAATACTGGAGGAGAAGAAACTTTCAAACTCATTCTATGATGCCAGTATTATCCTGATACCCAAGCCAGATAAAAAATCACAAGAAAACAACAGAAAAAAAATCTCTCATGAACACAGATACAAAAACGCTTAATGTAATATTAGAAAATCAAATCTAGAAGTATACAAAAAGGATTATCCACAGTAACCAAGTGGGATTTATCCCAGGACTGCAAAGTTTGTTTAACATTCAACAATCAATTAACGTAATACACCATGTTAATAGAATAAAAGTCAAAAATCATGTGATCATCTCAATAAATGTAAAAAAAAGCATTTGGAGAAGTCCAATGCCCACACATTGTAAAAACTCTACTAACTAGGAATAGAAGAGAACTTCCTCAATCCGATTAAGGACACCTACCAAAAATCTAAAGCTAACATCATACTTAATTGTGAAAATCTGAAAGCTTTTCTGTAATATCAGAATAAGGTAAGGATTCCATTCTCAATACTTCTACTCAACATTCTACTGGTGATTCTACCTAGTGAAATAAGGAGAGAGAACGACATTAAAAGCATTAAAGATTGGAAAAGAAAAACTGCTGGTTTATAAATGGCATATTCCTGAACATGAAAAAATCCAAAAAAATCTACTAGAACAACCAAAGTGAATAAGGTCACAGAATACAAGATCAACATTATAAAAACAATGATATTTCTTTATATTATCAATGAACAATCCAAAAATGAAATTAAGAACACAATTTCATTCACAATAACATAAGTAATAAGTATGTTATCGTTGTTAGGTGCCATCAAGCTGTTTTTATGACCTCGTGACAGAGTAAAACTGTCCCATAGTGCTTTATTGACTGTAATCTATATGGCAAAGCAGATTGCCAGGACTTTCTCCTATGGAGCCAACAGTTGGTTTTGAGCCACCAGCCTTTCAGTTGGCAGCTGAGTGTTTAACCATTAGCACCACCAGTGTTCCTTAAGTGTAAGTATACGTAGTAATAAATTTAACAAGAAGTGCAAGACCTGTATGCTGAAAACTATAAAACACTGCTGAAAGAAAATAAAGAAGATCAAAATAAATGGAGATATATATGTATGAAGTTTATTAATTGGAAGACTCAATACTGTCAAATGTCCATTCTCCTCAAATTGATTTATAGATTTAATAAAAACCCAGTCAAAAGCACGCCTTAGTGTAGAAACTGACAAGTTGATTCTAACACATATCTGGAAATACAAAGTACCTAAACTAACCCAAGCAATATTGATATATAAAGAACTCCTATGACTCTGCCATAAAGTAACCCTATAAAATATGGGCACATGACTTGAACTGACATTTCACAAAAGATGAAAAAGTGGACAATAAGAACAGGAGGAGATGCTTAACGGGTTAGTCATCAGAGAAATGTAAACTAAAACTATAATGAGATACCATGTCACACCAATAGAATGGCTAAATTAAAAAGAATAATAATACTAAGTGCTGGCAAGAATGTGGAGTGATTGAAAGTCTCAATAAATCGCTGGTGGGATGGGAGAACAATCATTTTGAAATATGGTTTAAAGGGTTTCTCATAAAATTTAACACATGCCTTCCAATGACTCAGAAATTCCACTCATAGGTATTTACCAAACGGATGTGACAATATATGCCCACAAAAAGACTTGTACATGACAATTCGTAGCATATTTATTCATAATAGCAAAAACTGGAAACAACCCTACATTAATTTTCTATTGTTGCATAACAAATTACCCCAAAACTTAGTGGCTTCAAACAACAAATACTTATTATCTCACAGTTTTTGTGGATTAGGAACTGAGAAGCAGCTCAGTTGGTGGTCCTAGCTTAGGGTCTCTCTCTCAATAGGTTGCAGTCAAGATGTCAGCTGGGAGTTCAGTCCTCAGAGGACTTGGCTGAAGCTGGAGGACTCATTTACAAGATGTCTCAATCACATGTTGTGTGCGTTTTGCAGGAAACCTTAGATCCTCCCCAAGTGGGTTTCTCTATTTGATGCTTGAATGTCCCCAGAGTGAACAATGCAAAAGAAAGAGCAAGAGGAAGACAGAACATCACTTAATGACCTAGTCTTGGAGGTCACACATCATCTTTTCTGCCACATTCTATTTGTTAAAAGTGGGTCATAAACTATACCTACCTGCGGGGCCAAGATGGCTGAGTAGTCAGATGCTTCCAGTGGACCCTCTTACAACAAAGACCCAAAAAAACAAGTCATTCGATTATATATGGCAATCTGGGAGCCCTGAACATCAAAGGTAGAGTTGAGGAACCAACTGAGTGGCAGGGGGAGGGAGAGATGGTTCAGAAGCAGCAAAGAGTTGCCAGATCTGACCTGGCGAGAGCCTGAGCCCTTCAGGCCTGAGCAGCTTGGGGGTGAGTGGTGAGGCAGGCAAGCGGCGGTGCTCAGGAGGCACGTCTTCTGCACCAGAAGAAACCCAGCTCCAGCGAGTCTACAGAGCCACCCAGAACGAGTGAGATGCAGCCCTCTTCGGCGAAAGATAAGTACTCACGCATGGCTTACCGCACAGATCAAAAACATCCACCTTAGGGAAAAACCTCTCTCCCATTTACCTCCTGGCTCCCTGCTCTGCACTGGGTCCCGGACCGGCTTCAGCAATTGCTGAGTCCCCTGGGCTGGAAGTAGGATCTGTCACATGCCCTGAGCCATTCTTCTGGCCTGGGAGAGTGAACAAGTTAACAAACAGGAAAAAATAAACTGTCGGCTCCTCTAAGCCAGGAACCCAGGGTAGGCGCAGCTCCTTGGCCTAGGCACAGGCATAAGGGATCCACAGACTCTCGGCGCCTTTACCTCTGCATAGACTTGTGTGGGCCTATCTCAACAGTGTAGCTCCTCATTACCACAGTACAACAGGGCATATACCAGAACTCTAACTTCAGCTGTTTCAGCTGTGAAGTGGCAGGTTCTTGACATTTGACACTGCTCTGCCCATTAAGCAGGGTTTTCACCTACCCACATCAGAGGCCTGAGGACTGGTGGCTCCACCCACACCACCTACCCACCTGTGATAGAGGCCTACGAATAAGAGGTGCCCCTAGTCCTTACAGGCAACAGGATTAGGTGCTCACAGTCTGGCTGCAAAACCCACCCACCTACGTGCTCTAGGCAACAGGGACACGCCTTACTCCTGGACACTCGGGGGCGGCCATCAGCCCCCTTCCTTGCTCAGAGTGTGTCCCCATGCTCCAGCCAGATGGCCTGTGCCTACACCAATCACCCATGCCTGTCTATGACTGTAAGTGAGAGCCTACACCACATATTTAGTGGTTATCTACCTGGGCACCTGAGCTGAATCCATACAGGAGGAGTGGATGGACTCCTGAGCTCATATACCTAGTAACAGATCTAACTACCTGGTGACAGGACATAAGAGCTTCGAAGGTGCCGGTAATCAAACTAGCTCCTATGAGCAGCCTATTTGGGCATATCAAAACAAAACAAGAAGCTAGGACACAGTAAGCAAACATAAAATAAATAAATACAATAACTTATTCATGGCTCAGAGACAACATTCAATATCAAATCACATAAAGAGGCAATCCATGATGGCTTCAGCAAGCTCCCAGAATAAAGAATCTAGAAATTTTCCAGATGAGGAAAATTTCTTGGAATTACCGGAGGCAGAATACAAAAGATTAATATACAGAACTCTTCAAGAAATTAGGAAGGAAATTAAGCAAAACGCAGAACACACAATAGAGGAAACTAAAAAGATTAGAGAAGAGCATAATGACAAATTTAACAGGCTACCAGAACCCATAGAGAGACAGCAATCAGAAATCCAGACGATTAACAGTAAAGTTTCAGAATTAGACAAATCAACAGAAAGTCATAGGAGCAGAAATGAGGCAATGGAAGTCAGAATTAGTGAGATTGAAGATAAAGCATTTGGCACCAACTTATTTGAGGAAAAATCAGATAAAAGGATATAAAAAAATGAAGAAAACCTAAGAATTATGTGGGACTCTGTCAAGAGGAATAACCTACAAGTGATTGGAGTACCAGAACAGGGGGGAATAACAGAAAATACAGAGA
>NW_004444116.1:4885550-4919395 GCF_000243295.1 Trichechus manatus latirostris
TGGAGAAATCCCGGAAAGCATGGCCCCTGGATTCTCTATCAGCCCAGAACTAAAACAATTTCCGAGGCCAACTCTTCAGACAGGGATTGGACTGGACTATGGGACATAAAGTGATATTCCTGAGGAGTGTGCCTCTTAGCTCAAGTACATACAAGAGACTAAACAGGCAGCTTCTATCCGGAGGTGAGATGGGAAGGCAGAGAGGGTTAGCAGCTGGTTGAATGGACATGGGGAATCAGGGGTGGAAAGGAGGAGTGTGCTGTCACAGTGTGGAGAGAGCAATTAGAGTCACATAACAATGTATGCATAAATTTTTGTATGGGAAAAAATTTTTAAAAAGTGTTTCCTCTTTAGCGAAATTTCTGCTAATAATGTTTGTTGCTTAGCAAAAAAAAAAAAACTGCAGGCAAATATAGAAAATAAAAAAAATAAACTATAGCTCACACTTTAAGAAAAGCTAAGTAGACTATCTTGTGAAGAGAGCAGTATCAAAGAATTTGGGGACATATTTTAAAACCACCACAACACAAATATCTACCAACAGGTGAATGCATGAACAAATTGCGATATCTTCATACAATGGACTACTACTCAGAAATTAAAAAAAAAAAAGGGGGAATGGACTATCGATGCACAAAACAACATGGATGCATCTCAAAAATGTTGTGCAGAGTATAATAAATGAAACACAGAAGAGTATGTGCTGGATGAATCCATTTATATGAAGATCTAGAACAGGCAAAACAATCCAAAATGATAGAAATCAGATCAGCGGTTGCCTGGATGAAGGAGTGAGGAAGTGGTGGTTACTGTAAATGGGCATGAGGAACTTTTGGAGTAATGGAAATGTTCTGTATCTCCACTAGTATACACTTGTCAAGACTCAGTGAACTGTACATTAAAATCTGTGTATTTTATTATGTAAATTATACTACAACATAAAAGGGGGGAGAGAATAAATCAAAGTAAGGTGATATTAAGTGAGCACATTAGAGGCTTGAGAGGAAATATTGGAAATACAGGACATGCTCTGGAGGTGGTTGCAAGAAGAGAACCATGACCTGGTACTCCTCAGTGACAGAGAGGAGCAGTGGGTGAACTTTTTTTTCACCACAGCGAGTACTGTTGCTTCCACATTTCCTCTGGATCCTTCCCTCCCTTCTTAACCATCATTAGTGTCAATGGCGAATTGTCTGTAGGCTGTGGGGCTCCAAATCTTGGCAGAATTAACAAGCTGTTTCTCTCCATGGGATTGGAGTCCTGGGATCCCTCCCTCCATCACCTCACCATACTTCCCTTTCTACCTCCAGTGCGTCTAGAGAGGTTGTTAGCAAAGAGCTCCATAGCAAAGAGTTCCCTCTGACCTCCCTTGGCCTCATGTGCCCAGCAGAGTGATGGTGGTGGGATGTGGTTAGTGCATGGCCTCTGTAGTCAGCCCATCTGGGTTCAAATCTCTGCTCTGGTGCTTACTAGTTAACGTTTCCAAAACAGGTTATTCATCCTCTGTATGCTTTCATTTCTTTAGCAGGAAAAGAATATAAAAATAGTACCCACCTCTTGAAGTTGTTGTGAGGGGCAATGTATGTATGTAAAATACTTTGAAAAGTGCCCAAGCGGTAAACACTAACAATCACTACTATTACCTGACCTCTAAGCTCTAATCATCTTCAAGGCTGTACTACTTCTCCGTAGTTTGCTTACAGTTCGCATTGTGAGGGTCACCTGGGGGCTCCAACCATTCTAGAAGCTTCTTGTCTTGGGGAAGCTCTGGCAGCAAAGCCATGAGAAAATTCTGACTTGATTGCTGGTACGTTACAACTTTATTCTCCTACAGCCCATCAATTTCATGTCCTCAATAGTGGAGCCACCAGGAACACCAGATTTAGAATCATACAGGATCTAATATCCTGGCTGTGGCACTTCTTGACGGAGTAACCTAGGGTAAGTTACTTCACCTCTCAGAGACTATTTCTTCTTCTTTAAAATGGGGATAATATCAACTACCTTTCAGGGTTGTTGTGAGAACTAGGTATTCAGGAAATTGTTTAGCACAGTGCCTGGTACATAGAAAGCACTCAACATATAGTAACTGCTAAAGCAATATCATGATTATCTTTACTGTATTGTAGAGCAAAATTTGTATCTCATTCCCTTGCAGCAGTATTACATGACTGGCTCTTTGGTGACTGACAATAAAGAAATGAGTGCAAGCATGAATATTAAATTAATGGGAAGTGGAAAAGTGGTGCTTGCCTTTTGTTGGTACCAGAGGAAAGAAGCACCAGGAGAAAGACAAGGAAAAGGCATGTTCTGAAAGACAGAGAGCAGGAAAAAACAGAAAGAGCCAAAAGGAAAATATAAACTGAGGAGGTTCAGAAAAAAACATGCTGAGTGAGACAATAAGTTGCCACGAAAGTAAGAATATGAGAAATGCAACAGGTGGTGGATGAATGAGACATGATGGGCAATTGTTAAGATGCGACATAGGTTAAAAAGGGATGATGAATTAAAAATAATCAGAATAGCAGTTATCTCTCCAAGGGGCAAGAAGGAGATGTGAGCGGGAGGATTACACAGGAGGCTTCTCAGATCCTGGTAACGTGTGGATGCTCCCCTCCCTGCTTAACCATCATTAGAACCAGTGGCTAATTAATTGTCTGGAGGCTGGAGAAGCCCAAGTTTTGGCAAATTGAAAGGAGGTGGGCATATTTATATGAGATTGGCATCCTGTGTTTCTTCTGTAAAATTCATAGATATGTTTTATACCACTATTTTGTTTGAATAAAGCCCTCATGGCACAGACTTCGGATGCTAACCCAAACATCGGCAGTTTGAATCCACCAGCCGCTCCTTGGAAACCCTATGGGGCACCTCTACTCTGTCCTATAGGGTCGCTATGAGTTGGAATCAACTCGATGGCAGTGGATTTGGTTTTGTTTGAATAATTTTTTAAGAGAAAAAGATCATATCTTCAAGGGGGAAAGTAATGATGGTGGAAGGAATACAGACGGGGACACACATACACACACACACACACACACACACACACACACACAAAGGGAATCCTGATAAAAAGGGAAATGAGATATAGCTTTTAACACAAAATGGAGATGCTGTAGTGGAGAGATGGTCATGCCATGCTATAAGTTTCCAGGACAATTTCTGCCAACATGACCACAAATTTGCCTGCCACTCGTTCCATAAATGTCCTTCTAAGGTTATCTGTGCCCAGAAGAAAGTGAGGTCCTGCCTCTGAGCTATCAGGGTGGGTGCCATCTCCCATCCCCATCTCTGGGTTGACCTGTGCTTTAATGCTGTTTTTCACAGCAGAAATCCAGGTCACCTCCTCCAGAAGTTTATCGTTGATTCACCCACCCATATTGCCTTTTACTATGAAGACTTCTCTCTCACTTACCCATTACTTTTGCATTATTAGCCTTTATTTTCTGTGGGTCTTGACAGCTCTTCGTGTATTTCCCTGTGTTTTTCATGTACATAAGGTCACACTCCCTCCAGCCTCTCAGCTTCCCCTGGCGGGGCCTGAACCTATCAACCTATACTTTGATTAAGGCTTGTTGTTTCATTGACTAAAGAAAAGCTGCTAATGAGGCTATCGTCAGACATATATGATCTAGAAGAGATCTTCTATAGAGAAAACTTCTATAAAAGACATTATTAGAACAAATGGCAACATTGTAGTATGGATTATAGAGTAGATAGTAATATTTTATCAACGTTGAATTTCCTATATTTAGTAACTACTATGTTTCTATAACAGTATTTCTTTTTTCTTAGAAACTACATGCTGAAATGTGAAAGAGAGAAGAGACATGATCTATGCGATCTACTCTCATATATCTCAGAATAAGCGTAACTGTGTTTATAAACAGAAAGATGAAATGATAAAAAGAAACGTGGCAAAATGACAACAACTGGTTAATCTGGATACAAGAGTTCTTTAGACTATTCTTGGAAAATTCCCGTAAGCTTGCAATTTTTATATAAAAAGTTTTTAAAATCTCCTGAATAGTGAATAGAATTCAAGAAGCATACAAATGCTAAGTGCTATTTCAATGTCTCAATTTCAACTCAGCGCTTTGCTGTTAATATAATCTTATCTGAAAGGGAAAAGATTAAAAAAAGAGATCTTTTTCATTTTTAAGCCACATCTCCTAAAAATTGTTACAGTTACAGAAGACTATAAAGATTCCATAAATGGCAGTGTTTTGAGATTCTACTTTGCTGCATTGCACATAATTTTAAGTTGAGAAATTTATATTGTAGACAAAGCTCTTGTATTTAGTTTAATAAATCATAATTATTTTGTTTAGAAAGGACAAGATCACCTAAATGAACTCTCTGTGGATGGGGTCACTTCACGCAGAAGAGGAAGCTGCTCCTTAATCCACACTTTTGTCTATGGTGGACTACCCGGAAAATAAAGGTAAAGTAAATAAAACATGAATGATTCTAGAATATTTATGCTCCCTCCCAAAAGAAAATAACCCTACAGAGATATTTATTATTTATGATCAGGAAATTTGATTACAGCATTTCTTTGTTCAATCTTCCTGGACTTATGCAGGAGAATATTCAGAACTCCCACAGTACTCAGGACTAAATAAACCAAAACAAACCCATTGCTGTTGAGTCGATTCCAACTCCTAGTAACCCTATAGGACAGAGTGGAACTGCTCCCATAGGGTTTCCAAGGCTGTGAATCTTTACCGAAGCAGACTGTCATATTTTTCTGCCATGGAGCGGCTGGTGGGTTCAAACCGCTGATTCGGTTAGCAGTCAAGTTCTTTAACCACTGCTCCATCAGGGCTCCTTCAGAACAAAATAGGTGCTCCATAATTGACTGTTGAATTAATGAAAGCCAATTAATTAATCTCATATTTTGCATCAGCCTTTTTTGTCCTCAAAGAGTGAGTAAGAGGTACCAGTATGAAGTTTCATCTGTTTGCCAGCACATTTGCGGTTTCTTTGTTCCCACTAGACAACATTTGATCAGGAGGAACAGGGGAAGAGAAGGAGCTGCTGGATGGTGATAAGCCTGGGAAATGGAGGCTTGGTGAGAAGAGAGAGAAGGGAAACCTGTATGACCTGAAAGTACCCAGGGTGTGTTCTTATTAAATAGGTTGGAACACAGCTCTCCTGTCTCTCTAGGGTCTAAAGGAACAGGCTATGGTTAACCAAAGCTCCCCAGTGGAATTCTTCCTTCTGGGCTTTTCTGAACACCCAGGGCTGGAAAAGATTCTCTTTGTGGTTGTCTCGACTTCATACCTCCTGACCCTAGTGGGCAACACACTCATCATCCTGCTGTCGGTGCTGAACCCCGGGCTCCACTCTCCAGTGTACTTTTTCCTCTCCAACCTCTCCTTCTAGGATCTCTGCTTCACCACAAGTTTTGTCCCCCAAATGCTGTTCAACCTCTGAGGCCCAGAGAAGACCATTGGCTTCCTTGGCTGCTCTGTCCAGCTCTTCATCTTCCTGTCCCTGGGGACAACTGAGTGCATCCTCCTGACAATGATGGCATTTGATTGCTATGTGGCTGTCTGCCAGCCTCTCCACTATTCCACCATCATCCACTCCAACCTATGTCGTTAGCTGGTGGCTGTGGCCTGGGTTATGGGTCTGGTTTAATCAATAATCCACTCCACCTACCTTTCTGCCCCCACCAACAGATAGATGACTTTTTATGTGTGGTCTCATCTCTAATTTGATTCTTCTGTGGGAACACCATCTATAATGAGATTCAATTGGCTGTGTACAGTGTCATCTTCCTGGTTATGCCACTCACCCTCATTCTTATCTCATATGGTGCCATTGCCTGGGCAGTGATGAAGATTAACCCTGCAATAGCATGGAGAAAGGTTTTTGGAATCTGTTCTTCCCATCTCACTCTGGTCACTATCCTTTACAGCTCAGTCATTTCTGTCTACCTCCAACACTAAAATCCCTATGCCCAGAAGAGGGGTGAGATCTTTGGTCTCTTCTATGCAGAGGGCACTCCTTCACGTAACCCTCTCCTGTACACCCTGAGGAACAAGGAGGTAAAGAGGGCATTCATAAGATTTCTAGGAAAGGATGGATACTCCCGGGAAGGCTGAGGAATATTAGCTTTATGTGTTATCTAAATTAAGAAGAATTTCTTCATGGTTTTCCAAGAATGTTTCCCTACACCCATCCAAGCTTCTTCAGTAGGTCACAGTGTCTGATTATATGACACAGACAGAGAAGTAGAGAGAGAGACTGACACTACAGTAAGAGGAGGTAAGTATCTCTAATTCACAGTTAACACTCAAAAACATTATCTTATTTTTGATACATTATCATATTTTACATCAATATTTAATATTTAACCTCTTCTCTATTTTCTTTTGTGGTTTCTGTTTAACTGTCTTCACCACCATTATAAATTCCCTAAGCCATCATGCCTATGGCCGGTTATATAATCTGTCCCCAATTATCATGTCATCACCACTTCTGGTTCCTAGCATGTTTTCTTTCTTCCTTCATCAGGATGGTTTCTCTCTACTGACTTAAGGAGGATCGAGGTGGAGCTGAAGCTTGGAGAATTTAATGATTTTTACCCAAGAACACAGCGCAGTATGTTAGAACTAAAAGCCAGGCCCTGAGACGCTCAATCTGGCAACTTTCTAAGTGCACCCTGTTGCTTTCACACCATAATCAACTATGGCAGTATCATTAGGATTTATATTCAAATGAGTCTTCAAGCAGAAGGCTTTACTTCTTCAGTCCTAATAGTTCCCTGACCATTCAGCATTCCAGGGATTATAGCACTAACCCGCTCTCAATTTATGAAGATCTCTTCCCATTTCTGAAGCAGATTTTCAATTCCTCACTCCTTTATAGACAGTGGCAATTGAAGTCACAGCTCTGCTCTTTGACTGTTATGCACTAGATAACAGTTGTCCTGAATCCATCTTCAGTGGGATTCTGGGATTCTGACCATCCTCCAATGGCCAGGCACAAACTGTCAAATCAAATTGAAGGTGATAAAATGCTGCAGTGGACTGTGGATAGTGGAAGGGCCTGGAAAGGAAGAAAAGAAGCAGCAGTACAAACTCTAACTTCATTATGAACTCCTATTCACTTTTCAAGGTTTATCCCCACCATTACCTTCTTAGATCCTCACCTGAATTCTGGGCAGGCCCTGCCAGGACCTTCCCATCTACTCTTCCCCACTTGGCAGAGGTGGACAGAAAATCTGTAAGTGCAGGAGTCAGAGACTGAAGAAGATTGAAATCTGGTAGAAAGGTCGGTAAGAACTATTCTTTCAGGACTGTGAACGTTCAAGGGTGCCACACTGGTTCACCTCCAGATGACACCAACCCCCCGATCATCCAACCCTCATCAGGTCCCAATGGCTCCCCTAGACCTCCAGGGTCTCAATAGTTGGGGCTAAGCAAAGACTAAACCCCTGAGGTCTCCACTCCCAGGCAGAGTCTTAGAGGTTGATCAGTCATCCCTTCTCGTCAGTTAAAGTGAGCCTACCACTCCTTTACAAGCTCTACAAATAGGAATAAATATCTCCACCCCAAACTCATCAGCATCATGTCGTCCCTAATTGAACAGACACTGGGCTCGCAACACAGAAGCCACCCTCAGGAGTTGGGGATTTCCAGCATGGGGTGACCATGAGGGCAAGCCTGGGATCCTCTCAGTAAAAACTAATTCCAGGGATTCCCTACCCAGAGAGGACCTGGATTCTGAGGATCAGTTCCCTTTCAGGGAACATGAAAAAAAAATCTGGATTCTGGTCTTCTCTCTTTCCTCCTCCCTTCCTATGTGAAATTCCTCTTTGCCCAAGGTAAGGGGAAGAGCTGTCCCGGAATCAATGGGTGACCATTCCTGACCACAGGAAAGATTTCTTCTTGGAGGTCTGACATCACTGTCTCTTAATGCAGTATCAGAGTGTATTTTCTTGCTCTGTGTCATAATAAATTTGCTCAGAGACAAAATATTCTTACTTTATTTGCCTTCCAACAAAATTAGGAAATTGTGTGTGTATGTGTATTAGGAGAGGTGTATATAGAGAGGGGAGGCAGAGAGACAAAGAAAAGCAGAGGAGAGGAAGCTGCAAGTAGCCTTGGGATAAGTGAGAACAAGAAGAAGTTCAGGACATAAATGTCATCGGGGTATTCCTGGATGGCAGACCCTGTATGGGACCCCCCCCCCTTATTCCTCCCCTCTCAGCAGAGGTGAGCAGAGTATCCATAAGTGCAGGAGTCAGAGCCTGGAGGAAGACTAAAGTCTGGTAGAAAGGTCAGTAAAAACTATTCTATCAGCACTGTGAACATTCAAGGCTACCACCTTCGTCCACATCCAGATGACACTAGCACCCATCATCCCACCCCCATCAGGTCCCAAAGGCTCCCCTAGACCTCCAGGGCTCAACAGTTGGGACCAAGCAAAGACTAAACCCTTGAGGTTTCCACTCCCAGGTGGAGTCTTAGAGGTTGGTCTGTCATCCCTTCTCGTCAGTTAAAGTGAGCCTACCTCCCCCATACAAGCTCCACAAAGAGGAACAGAAATCCCTACCCCAAACTCACCAGCATCATGCTCTCCCTGATTGACTGGATACTGGGCTCACAACAGAGAAGCCACCCACAGGAGTTGGGGATTTCCAGCATGGGGTGACCGTGAGGGCAAGCCTGGGATCCTCCCAGGAGCAACTAATTCTGGGGATTCCCCTGAAAGAGCACCTGGATTCTGAGAATCAGTTCCCTTTCAAGGAACATGAAAAACAAATCTGGATTCTGGTGTTCCCTCTCTCTTTCCTCCTCCCTTCCTATGTCAAATTCCTCCCCGCTCAAGGTCAGGGAAAGAGTTATCCCAGACTTCCTGGGTGCCCCTATTCCTGACCTTGGAAAAGATTTCTTGGAAGTCTGACATCCCTGCCTCTTAATGCAGTATCGCAGTGGATTTTCTTGCTCTGTGTCATAATAAATTCCCTCAGAGACAAAATATTCTTACCTTTACTGCCTTCTAACAAAATTAGGAAATGAGACAAAGTACAAAATAGGCTGTGGTGATCTTGATCAGTTAAGGAGATGGAGCAAGTGACATAGGAGTCCATGAGTATCCCATCTTGCCCCAAGCTGATGGGGTGGCCCTAATCAAGTCATTCCACCCATTGAATCCTCCCTGGAGAAGAGGCCTCCAACACTTCTATGAGTAAAGGCTCAGGATGCAATGTGTGAAAGTGCTTTTAGAATTAACAATGATATAAAAGTGCAAACCAAACTTAATCCAAAACCTACTTTGAATTCTTATTTCCCTGGTTGGTGTAAAAATTCAGAATTGCTGAGTTGAAGTTTGGAAAGTCCTCTCCCCCAAAATCATCAATATATCTGAGTAAAATTGTCAAAAAGAACCTTTAACCAAGGGCATACAAAACATTGAGAAGAGTTTATTCAAGAAAATGTAAGGAACCTCAGTAAGAACAGTGGAAGTTGCTGGCTTTTTAGCCTGGGCTAATCCTATCCTTCTCCAGCTCCAAGGCATGAAAGTAGAGCCAAGGCAGGGAAGGCTGTAATGGTAAGCAGCTCTGCTGCAAACGAGGTTGACCTCATTTGGAGCATAAAACAGAAAATTCCCTCTCTTGGGCATGTCAAAAACAATAGCAGTCTCGGTGGCAAACAATTAGGAAAGGTCACATCAAGGCTACTGTAAGTTTGCAGTGTTGGTTGGGGCAAGCAACAGACTGGAAGACAAGAGGTAAGTTGTACAGAGAGCTGTGAGTAACAAGACACCGAAAGTGGGCCTCAATAAAATGAAAGGATTGTCGAATTTAAGGCAAAGCAATAGGGATTATACATTTTAAGACAGTAAGGAAAAAGAATGAAAAAAAAAAAAACATTGAACGGAGTCTCAGAGATCTATGGGCACCAACAAGCATACCAACATACACATAATGGGAGTTCCAGCAAGAAAGGAGAGAAAACGGCAGAAAAAATATTTCAAGAAAATTTAAAGGAGGACAATTTCATGCTACCTATCAAAATTTGAAATAAATATACCAAACTGAATCAACACAAATGTCTTTCAATAGCAGAAAAATAGATTTTTTAAATGGTGGATTATCATATAGCAGTGAAAAATGAATGTATTACATCTGCAAGCAACAATATAGATAAATCTTAGAGACATAGTATTGAGTGGAAAGAAAAAAAACAAGTCCCTGAAGGGTACTTAAAGTATGATGCTCTTTTAAAAAATTGCGAAAATAATCAAAACTTCATAGAGAGAAGAGAAAGAGAAAGAGGTACTTTCAAATTCAGGATATGCCTGCTTTTTAGCATAGAAGAAGCCTACAGGTCAGAGATAAAGCCCAATTTAAATGCTGAGACAGTTACTTGAAGGAGATATCTCATTATAAACCTGTTCAAATAAAAAGCAGCCAACGATTCATAGTAGATACATCTAAGGGGGAGACAGTTGAGCGAGGTAGAGAAGTTGTGAGTTAGTGGTAATATTCGAGTACTTTGGTTGGGTGGTGGCTTAATGAGTGTTTATTGGGTGATTAGTGTTATAGTTGGCATTTGTGTAACCTTTATTCTTTTTGTGTATCAAATTTTACTTTTAAAATATAATTTTCAAAATGTTCATGCACATACCTTTGACTTAGCAACTCTACTTGTAGAAATGTATCCCATTAATACACTTATGTGGGTGTAGAATAACATATAAACAATGATACTCATTATTCTATTGTTCTTAATAGCAAAGATTGGAAATATCTTAAAATTCATCAATAAGGGATTGGTTAAATATATGAAGGTATATATAGTGAAATAATAGGTTGTCTTTAAAAAGAGGCAACTCTATATATACTGACATGGAATTCTCTCTTAGCAAATGCATAGTGAGGTGCATAATAAACAAATAATATGCTGGCATTGCATTTAAAGGTAAGGAAATTAAACATATATACACACATATACGTATTTATGCTTATGTTTATATTCATATTTGTATATGTGTGCCCACTGTCTATATATTGCCTCTCAGCTTGAATTCAAGTTCAATAAGTGCTCTGCAATAAATGATGGAATTCTTTTAAGCATTTCTCCTTTACAGTGAGCAAGACATTAAGCTTTCTCAGTAAAGGGCTCTGGAGGAAATTTGCAGAGAAAGGAGCTTCTCTTGCTGGGTCCAGCAGTTGCACGGTCTGATGCAGGCGTGAGGACGTCCGGTGTTGCTCTGCCCCAGCCATGTGCCCAGAACACATGGTACCTCGTTGACCTCGCAGCCCCAAACCAGCCTGGTGATCACTGTTCCGTGGCTCTCCTATTGTGAACACTGCACGCTCCATGCCTCCCACCCACACTGACACCTGAACTCCTTCGAATTATCTGCTCCCCTGAATGTTTATCTCATGTAGCTCTGTCAACTCAGACACTGAACCCTTGTCCTCCTGCCTACAGCAGTGCCCTGACTTCCTCAGAATATACACACACCCACTCACCAGTTACGGCTTGCCTGTGCCCCTAAGAATCGCTTCTTGCTTGTCCAGCAACTGTGGACCACCTCTGGCCTGGGAAATGCCATGAAGTTTTCTGCCATCCAGTGACTGCAATCACACCTTTTCCAGTGAGATCCAAATCCCAGCCTTGAAAAGGGGCCCAATTTTGCTCTTTCTTAGGTACTCTGCCTTGGCCCTAGGGTACCCTGTAGTGTTCTCTTTACATCTTACAGTTACTCCTTTATCTACTCTTTACCATAGCTTAAAAATGCTATAATATTAGGTGACTCCACAACTCCTAACAACAACAATGCTTTGGAGTCCCTGGGTTGTGCAAATGGTTAATGCGCTCTGCTGTTAACTGTAAGTCTGGAGGTTTGAGTCCACCCAGAGGCACTTCAAAAGAAAGATCTGGTGATTTACTTCTGAAAAATCAGCCATTTAAAAACCAATGGCACACCGTTCTACTCTGACACACGTGGGGTCACCATGGGTCAGAGTTGACTCCACGGCAACTGGTTTTAACAATGTTTTATATTTAAATTTCCCTGTCTAAACCACTGTGTGGTTTCCATCTCCTTATTGGATTCACGCTGATATAATACGCATAGAATATTACTAAAAGAAACATAAGAACGTGGTTATGATTGTTGCCTCTGGAGAGACGAACTGGGTAGCTTGTTGAAAAACAGACATGGAAGGGAAATCTGCTTTTTACTATATACCTTTTCTTGTGTTTTAAATGTTAATCTTGTGCATTTAACATACACAAATAAAGAGTGTGTTTGTGTGTGTGTGTGTGTGTGTGTGTGTGTATGAATTTTAAGCTGCTATAGGCTCAGGATAGAGGTGGCTACAAGCTTATGCTCCAATAGAAACCAGTTTCAGTGCTCATCACTAGTTGCCAGACAAAACGACCATAACAAAGTGGAAGCTAGAATAAAAGTTAAATAAACTAGGTTAATTATCAACATCCGGCTCCTTCCCCACTCTCAAAGCTGCCTCATCCATTAATATTTTACACATCGCAAAACTAGCAGAGGTTGTTAATCTATCCATTATATGATCTGAAACCAAAAAGAATTTCAAAAAGCTCAACTTGGGAGAGAATCACAGGAAACCAAAATATAATTCTGAGACCATCACTGAGCTTTGTATTTGGGTCTGATGGCCACTTGTGAAAGGTATATGAATATAATCAAAACCGCTAATGTAGTCTTGGGCTGCAGGATAATGGGGTGGCCCAGGGTCATCTTCCATTTTGCAGCATTCAAATTGTCCTGGTTTTGAATCCTCTATCTGTAAACTCATACCCAGCATATAATGCCGTATCAGGGGCACAGTGTCAGCATATGTATGGCAAGTTACACATTCAGCAGCAGTGGCATCTAGACTGGGCTTGGTGAATGGAAGCCCAGGCTGTTGGACCCATGCATAGCCTCCATCCTGCCACCATGGCTACTGCTTTCAAAGCCCATTGTGCCAGCACTAGTTTGCCCATGGTAGAGGCTAGTTGATACCATCTACCCTGTAGTCATTCTGATTACTTGGATGTTTAGTACCTTATTTGTGGATGCTCTCTGGAGGGTGTTGACATGCAATACAAGCATCTTCACACATCTTGCCCATTCCTACAGATCAGTGCACATGCCTCTTCCTTGGATATTATTGTTCCCAATCTTCCAACTCTTCTTCTTCCGAGCTGTTGTAGACTGAATTGTGTGCCCCCACAATATGTAATGAAGTCTTGTCCTCTTTGCTGTGGATGTGATTCTGTTTGGAACTAGAGTTTCTTTTGTTATGCTAATGAGGTTATGTCGGAGTAGTATGGATCCTAAACCTAATCAATTCTGAGTTATAAAAAGAGCAGAATAGACACAAAGACACATACAGAGGGAAGACAGATGCCATGTGAGGATTGTCTACCAGCAAAGGAATGTCAGGAATTGCCAGCAGTCACCAGAAACTAGGAGAGAGCCCCACAGAAGGAATTGACAAGGTCAAGACTCTGATTTGGACATCAGGCCCCCAAAACTGTGAGAAAATAAATTTCTGTTCTTTAAATTTCTATTACAATAGCACTAGGTAATTAAGACACAGGCCCTTGATGAACCAGCCAAGCCATTGGCCACTTCCTATGAGTTCATATATATTCTTTCATTGGACCATTTTTTCTTTCAAAATGAAGTGGATGACAGGGGCATCACCCAAGGCTCTGCCTATCAGGAGGATGTACCCTCACTACTGTCTTCCCAGGGCACACTTGATGGGGATGTAGTGCAACAGCAGTCCATCTTCAGCTCACACCCATGAACTGACCTGATATGGTCATGAAACAAGCTCAGCCTTTTTTCCTCCATCAGCTGGTCATAAAGTACCCGCTCCCCAAGGCAAACTAAACAAGGCTACAAGTTCTTTGACAATCCTTCCAAAGAGAAGGAGCTTTATTTCCCCTGCCCTTGAATCTGGGCTGGCCTATGACTGCTTTGACCAATGCAGTGTGGTAGAATGATACCATGCCAGTTCTGGGCCTAGACTTTAAGTGAACTTGCAGTTCTATGTTGGTCTCTTAGAGCCCTGAGTCACCATGTAAGAAGTTTGAGTACCATGCTGAAGAGATCATGTAGAGAGGCCCCAAGACAGCATAAAGAGGGAGAAGGGCCTAGCTGAACCCAGACTTAGATCATTCCCACCAAGGTGGTGCCAGACACATGAGTGAAGCTATTACACTCTATCTATCAGCTGAATACTTCCAAGTGATCCCAGTTGATGCCACATGGAACAGAAGAATCACCAAGCCAAGTTCTTCCAAAATTTCTGCCCCACAACATTGTGAAATACAATAAAATTGTTGTTGAGTTGAGCCACCACATTTTGGGGAGCTTATGCAGGAATAGATACCTGGAATACTCCTCCTACCTCATTCAGCCATTACTGTGAGCAGATGGAGAGGCATCTAGGTAACAGTATGGCTAGTACAGGGGCCTGGGCCACCTGCTCATGCACATTGCTTCTGCCCTCCAGTTCTGCTCATGCTCAATCCAGGAAGTGCTGCCTTTCTCTTACAACTGATTATTGCTGTGATCACCAGACCATATCACGTGGTAGGTCTGACAGAACTCAGCTATAATGGACTGTAGTCTCATGGTTACTTGACGTCCCATGGTCAGGAGTTCTGTGTCTCTAACAAGGTCCAGTAATAGGTCATGATTTTCTGAATGGCGTATACGTCTCTGCAGCACATCGAATGGCTTCAATCCAAACCCTAAGGCCTATGTTGCAATTCTCCATTTGATGATTACCAGAAATTTCTACCACTGATACCTCTTATGCCTGAGGGTCTGCAGGGTCATATGGCTCAAGCAACTGTGCTGCATGCACAAAAACCTGTAGCTGCTGCAGAACTCTTATCCGCTCTGGGCTCCAGTCAAGGTCAAAGAAGTAGTAAATGGTTCCATGCCGTATTCCCAAGAGTATGAAATATGCTGCCCCTAGAATCAAGCATTTGTGGTATTACCATTGTTGTTGCTGCTGTTATTAGTTGCCATCAAATCAATTTCGACTCATGGTGACCACATGTGTGCAGAGTAGTACTGCTCTATAAGGTTTCAAGGCTACAACCTTTTGGAAGCAGATCGCCAGGCCCGTCTTCCCAGGCACCTCTTGGTGGGTTCAAACCAGCAACCTTTCAGCTAGTAGTCAAGCACTTAACCTTTTGTGCCACCCAAGTGGTGTTAAATGTGAGATGCAATAATTTGTTCTTTACTTTAGAAAGGATGTCCTGGCATGCTCTAGACCACTGGGCCTCTAAAAACTTCAATGATGTAGAGGGCCCCTGAATCTTCATAGGGTTTATCTCTCACCTTCTGGGGTGCATTTTCCTTACCAATGCCACCAAGTACTTACAACTTCTTGCTAATCCTGTTTGATCAGTAAGATGTCATTGCTGTAGTGGAACAATGCAATGCTTTCTGGAATGTCCAGAAAGTCCTTCTCCAGTGGTGTGTTGGAGCTGACTTGCACTATCTCATGGGAGTTGGTTGTTAAATTTTCAGGAATTGTGCACATCAGTTTTAAAACACAGCCATTATTACAATTTAATTATATAAACAAATGTACTAAATACTCTAAACTTATTTTTATATATTTATATATTTTCCTACTCTCTAAGCGCCTGTGGTTATTTACATCTATTGTGTCTGGATAACAGAAATCCTATACAATGTACCATATAATGGCGTGCTAAAGTGCATCTCTTCCTAACTCTGTGTTCAGTGATGCCACATTACAGCTTGAAATTGGTTGTAGTGGGAATACTTATATTACAGAAATTGACAAATTCTACAAATCAGGGCTTTTTTGCCTGAAGTGGAGTCCCTGAGTGGAAACAGAGTTAAGCACTCAGCTCTTAACTGAAAGGTTAGTAGTTCAAATTCACCCAGGGGCACCTCGGAAGAAAGTCCTATGGCACCTCAGAAGAAAGCCCTGGCAATATACTCCTGAAAGATCACAGCCATTGAAAACCCTATGGAGTGCAGTTCTGTTCTGAAATACATGGGTTTGCCATGAGTCAGAATCGACTCAACAACAACTGTTTTTTTCATTTTTGCTTTTTGCCTGGAGTTCCAGCATGTCCTTTAGATCATATTATGACAGGAGAGTTTGAACATAAATATATACTTGTATCCAAGTCATGTGAATGCAATCTGCTTCTGGTCCTATTTTCTGAAAGTGTTTGAAAAGAACACATTCACCAGATCAATAGTCACATACTATAGACCTGGAATCCAGGTTCATCAGGTACAGCTGCTGAAATTTCGTCTGCTACTTAGTTGGGTTTGTGATAGTTCACTCTCATCTTTTAACCTATCTGGTTTTTGTAGGGACCAGACCGGTGACTTAAATGGAGGATGTAATAGGGGCAATCACCCCTACATCCCTTTAAGGTGGCATCAGTCACTGCCATTCTCCTTGTCTATGATATTGTTCTTGATTTATTATCTTAGTAGGGGGCAGTACGGATTCAAGGCTTTCACTTGGCCTTCCCCGCTAGTATAACCCTTTACTCCAGAGGCCAAAGAACTAATGTGGAGATTCTGCCAACTACCAAGTATGTCCATTTCAACTGTACAGTGGGGACAGCAGACATGACTACTGGGTAGGTCCCTGGACCTAGTAGATCCACGGTGATCTGAACCTGGGCCAAGACATCATTTATTAGCTGACCCCATAAGCCCCCACTCTAACAGGGGAGAACACGATAATGATTCAGCTACATCTTAGGAGGATTAGACTAAACGTCCTAAATGCTCTTCCAACCCTAGGGTTTTATAATTCTCTGTTACGACAATGTGGTCCAACTCAGAGAAAAGAATTAAATGAAAAGGAGGGAAGCTGAGAACTTTAAAAAGTGAGGTCTTGGATGAATTAGAGGCTTGAGAGGAATGTTTGTACGCCTGGAGGCGGTGGGGAGGAGAGACATTGTCCTTGTTTTCCCTACTGACAGAGGGAAGGAGTGGGCGACCTTTTTCCTTACCACAAGGATGATTATTGCTGGCATATTTCCTCTAGGTATTCCCCTCTTCTTTATACCATTATTAGTAGATAACTGTCTGTAGGCTGTGGAACCCACAGGTCTTAGCAGAATTAATGAGCTGTTGCTCTCCATAGAATGGGGGTCCTCGGATCCCTCCCTCTACCTCCATACCACGTCTGCGTTTTTACCACCAGGGCCAAAACAGAGGCTAACTTCTCCCCAGACTGAGGGGAAGATTGTTGGCAAAGAGCTTCCTTGACCTCATCTTCCTGGCAGAAATATGGTAGGCTGTGGGTGGTGGGCTCTGCAGCTAGCCCACTTGGGTTCAAACATCAACTCTGGTGTTTACTAGCTAAATTGCCTTGGGCAAGTTATTTGACATCTCTTTATTTCAATTTCTTTATATTAAAAGGAAGATAATAATACCTACAGTTGTTACGAGGGACAACCAGAGGTATGCTAGTAATGTTTAACAACAGGTTGGGGAAGGGAGGAGGTTGAACCCTGATTTGTAGTGTTTGTCAACTTCCATAGTGTAAATATTCCCAGCACAGCTATTTACACTGGGAACGAGCTACCAATGGTTTAATGACCGGCTCTCAAATTCCTGTAAATTTCATAATCAAGAGCAAGTATGAGCTGGCCTCAGCATATCACTTACATATGCAGTGCTGAGAAAAATGCCTGATGGTAAGTATTTGCAGTCCTTATCATGAACAGAGACCTAAGCACCTACTCAAGGGTGCCCATTCCTCTTTAGTTTAGTTTTAACTGATGTCCAAGTGTAGGCTGTTGTAGTTGTTAGCTGCTGTTGAGTTGGCCTCTCATTCATGGTGACCCCACACACAATGGTGAAAACCTGTTGCCCAGTTCTACACCATCCCCGTGAATGCTTCTGGATAAGACTGTTGTGATCCATAGGGTTTTCACTGACTGATTTTCAGAAGTAGATAGCAAGACCTTTCTTCTTAGTCTGTCTTAGTCTGGAAGCTCTGCTGAAACCTATTCAGCATCATAGAAACACACGAGCCTCCGCTGACAGACAGATGGTGGCTGCACATGAGGTGCATTGATTGGGAATCAAACAGGTCTCGAGCATGGAAGACAAGAATTCTATCACTGAACCACCAAAGACTCCATAGTGTACGCTAGGCAGCAGTTAAAAGCTTTATCATGGGGGATCTCTAGCAGCAGAGCACCAAGGAGATATTTATTTGATTGAGGGTAAGTAGAAAGTTTGTTCTTTGCCTATGAGACATCAGTTTCCACGTGTCCTCTATAGTGGAGCACCAGATTCAAACAAGGTCTAGAATCCTGGCCTTGGCACTTATTGGCTGGGTAACCTTAGACAAGTTACTTAACCTCTCTGAGACTGTTCATTTTTTGGTAAACTTGGAATAATAATATCTACTTTGCAGGGTTGCTGTGAGAGCCTGGTGTCCAGGGAGCTGCTTAACACCATGCTTGGCACCTAAAGAAGCACTCAACAGATGGTAGCTATAATAGCAATAGCAGGATTGTTGTAAACACTAGATTGTCATAAACTCCTTGAGCAAACCCCCACTTCCCCACCGCTCCTAGTACAATGCTGGCATCTTGAGCCTCAAGAAATGAATAAATGTATAAATTAATGAACGAATGTGTTAGAGGGAAAAGGAGGAGGAGAAAGGGGTAATAGATCAAAAGAGAGAAGACGGGGAGAGTCATTAAAGAAGATGTTATCTAAAGAGATTCAGAAGTAAGGCAGAGAAAGAGAGGAAGTGAAATGCCAAGAGAATGAGAAAGTTAGAAATGCAAAAAGTTGATTAGGATGATCATTGATGGGTAAATAAGAAACTGTTGGCTATTATTTAGGATGATATTCAAATAATTTTATATTACAGAGAAAACAATGGAGAGAATGACTGCTAATGGGTATGGAGTTTCTTTTGGAAATGATAAAAAATTCTGGAATTAGTGTTGATTGCACAACTTTGTGAACGCACTAAAAACCACTAAGTTATATACTTTAAAAGAGTTAATTTCATGATATGTAAATTATATCTCTAAAAGGGAATGATTAATTAAACATTAAAAAAAAATTAGAATGGTAGTTGTGTCTTGGGGGGAGAGGAGTAAATTGATGAGATCAAGGAGAGACATAGAGAAGCTTCTAAGCCGCTTGTAACATTTGCTCATTTCCTTAACCTGTTCGACAGGCATATGAGGTGTTGATTTTATTATTCTTTAAACTACAGCGATTGGTTCTACTCACACATTAGTTTGAATTTGTAAGAATTTTTTTTTAATTTTTAGTATCTTGTAATGGGAAAAAGAACAATGAGAGAAAGAGAAGGACCGAACAAAGCAAGAGCAAAAGTAGAAGTTCCTGACAAAAAGAGAGATGTGATAGAGATTAAACATAAGGAAGAGAGAAACCCAATGATGGGGAGAATTTCATGCCATTCTGTAAGTTCCCAGGGCACTTTCTGCCAGCTGCACGGCTTTCTCACCTGTAGACACCCTCGTCCCCTAAATGGCCTTCTTAAGATCTTCTAAGACCAGAGAACCCTGAGTCCTTGCCTCTCAATTGCCAGAGTAGCTGAAGTCTCCACTCTGATCTCTGAGCTGCCTTCTGTGCCCCAATACTTCTCTAAAGCTACCTCCTCTAGATATATATTGATCCTTCACCTTACAGAGCCTTTTTTCTCATTTACCCAGGATCTTGGTATCATTGTGCCTTCAGATTTTGGAGTCTTTTGATAATTTTCTCATGAACTCCTCAGTGATTTAAAATGTGCCTGGGACCACTCTCCTCTCCTGCCTGTAAGCTTGTCATGGCAGGTACTGAGAATGTAGGCCAATTCTCCTAACCAGGGCATCTGGTTCAGCAGACAAGCTGCTAATGAAGTCAAGACAACCAAGCTGATCTCTCTGTGAAGGGGGATGCTTGACACAAAGAAAAGTCTATTATAGATAAAAGTGCTCTGTCTCTGATAAGTTCCCTTGAAATAAAGAATTATAAAATAAATGGAGTATAAATACACATGTGGTATAAGCTCTTCAAAATCCATTCCAACCAAGAGAAAATCATCGACCCCATGGAGATAACTTATAATCAGAAAATTTCTCCCACAAATAAATAAGGGACAATTCAACACTTAGAACAGTTCTCAGAACATAAAACCAAACCAAAACTCATCGCCGTTGAGTCAATTCCAACTGATAGGGGCCCTACATAATGACAAAAATGTGTGCTGAATGAATAAACGAATCAGTGAATTAATCCAAATGTTTCATTGGCCTCCTGTACCCTCAGTCAGTAAGTCAAAGGAATTAGAGGTACCCATCTGTTTCTTAGCACATTCTTTTGAGTTTTTATAAAACAGGGTGGAACACACTTGGCTGACAGCTCTCCTCCTTCTCTAGGGTCTGAAGGAACAGGCCATGGCCAACTAGAGCTCCACAGTGGGCTTTCTCCTTCTGGGCATTTCTGAATACCCAGGGCTGGAAAAACTTCTCTTTGTGGTTGTCTTGACTTCATACTTCCTGACCCTAGTGGGCAACACACTCATCATCCTGCTGTCTCTCCTGGACCCCAGGCTCCACTCTTCAACGTACTTTTTCCTCTCCAACCTCTCCTTCTTGGATCTCTGCTTCACAACAAGTTGTGTCCCCCAGATGCTGTTCAACCTCTGGGGCCCAAAGAAGACCACTAGCTTCCTTGGCTACTCTGTCCAGCTCTTTATCTTCCTGTCCCTTGGGACCACTGAGTGCATCCTCCTGACAGTGATGGCCTTTGACTGCTCTGTGGCTGTCTGCCAGCCCCTCCATCATGCCAACATCATCCACCATCCCCCCCCTTGCCGGCAGCTGGTAGCTGTGGCCTGGGTCATTGGGCTGGTGGAGTCAGTGGTCTAGACACCATCCACCCTATGCCTGCCCTTCTGCCCCCACCGGCAGGTGGATGATTTTGTGTGTGAGTTCCCAGCTCTAATTCAACTCTCCTGGGGGGACACCACCTACAATGAGATCCAGATAGCCAATGTCCTTATCTTGGTGGTGCCTCTCACTCTCATCCTTGTTTCTTATGGTGCCATTGCCTAGGCAGTGCTGAGGATTAACTCTGCAAAGGGTAGGAGGAAGGCTTTTGGGACTTGATCCTCCCATCTCATTGTGGCCACTGTCTTCTACAGTTCAGTCACTGCTGTCTACCTCCAGCCCAAAAATCCCTATGTCCAAGAGAGGGGCAAGTTTTTTGGTCTCTTCTATGCAGTGGGCACTCCTTCACTTGACCCTCTCATATACACCCTGAGGAACAAGGAGGTAAAGAGGGCATTCATGAGGTTGCTGGGGAAGAATGTGAAGCCCAGACAAAGCCAAGAGTTAGCTACTTAATGTGCTTTAAAATTGAGAGATTCCTTATGCTTTTGTCAGTAAGCTTGCTTTCTCCACCCCACTGCCTTCCGCACACCCATCATGCCTCAGCAAAGGATGATAGTGCATGTGTGTGTGCATGCATGTGTGTATGTGTATACGTTTGTGAGCATGTGTAAGAGACAGAGATTGAGGATTGGGGAAAAGGAAGGTTATTGCTGTTGTTAGCTGCAGTCAAGTCAGCCCCCAATGCATGGCAACCCAACGCACAACAGGATAAGACTCTTGTGATCCATAGGGTTTTCATTGGCTGATTTTTCAGTACTAGATCTCCAAGCCTTTCTTCCTAGTCTATCTTAGTCTGGAAGCTCCACAGAAACCTGTTCAGCATCATACCAGCATGCAAGCCTCCACTGACAGATGAGTGGTGGCTGCGCTTGAGGAGCAATGACCAGAAGTCAAACCCAGGTCTCCTGCATGGAAGGCAAGAATTCTACCACTGAACCACCACTGGAAACACCATCTGAATCAAATGTAATATTTTCTCTGTTCTCTATTCTCTTTTTCACATTCCTCACCTCCATGATTGTGTCCCTAATTTTATCATTCCCATTTCCAACTCCCTTGTCATATCACTATTTGTTCACCTCCATTTCTAATCTCTACAATATCTTCTTTGTTTCTCCCTCGGGTCCATTTCCACTTCCTTGTATGTCTCCTGTTTTGCATTCTAGTTTTTATTTTACCCCCTTAAGTAGCAGCAGTTGAGAAAGGAAGCTAAAGTCCAGATAAGTTCAGAAATCCACCCAAGAACGCACAAGTGGTAGAACTAAAATCCAAGCCCCATGACTTCCAGTCAGACAACATCTCAAATATACACTGTTGTTTTCATACCATAACAATTTATCCCAGTATCCTTAGGTTTGATGCCAAAACAGGACCATAAGGAGAAAATTTAACTTCTTCAGTCCTAGTATTTTTTTCTCTTACAGTGTCTGCAAATTGCAGGCAAAGCAGCAGCCCAGAAAGAGAGGGAAACTTCTTAATACTTAGGCTGGCAGGACAACTCTGACAATGGGGACATTAGTATCATCTACTTGTAAAAATGTGATATCGCATCTGACATCCTAGACACCTGACCCTCTCCACTCTCAATACTGTACTCTGCCCAGAGAGATTATTATTGTTATTAAAAAGCACTTATATAGCACCAATGATACATCAGGTACCTTTTAAAGTGATTTACATATGTTAATTCATTTAATCCTCATAACAGAACTATGAAGCAGGTAGTATTTTTTTTTCCAGACACAAAAACTAAGACATAGAGTTTATGTAGTATCTTAAAAATGTCAGAGCCAGGATTTGGACTCCAAAGGACTCCAGAGTCCATCTTCTAGCCCTGACTTTTGCTACAAATAGTGGCTCCCCAGCTCAGATGAGGAGTCTCAATTTCTAAACCAATTTTGAGGAAATCCTCCCAACTTATAAACACATCTAACTTGATTCGTCCAGCCAAGGGAGTTTCTACTTCCCTGGAATAAGTGTTTATCCAATACTTTGAAGCTCCATTGAGAGACATCAGCCCTCTTGGAAGAAGTTTTGTTATAGCTCATTGTGTTGTTCCTGGTTTACTTCCCCCCAGTAGATGTCAGACTCCCAGAAGGCAAGGTCCAGAATTTTGCAGAAAAGTGATAACCAATTCTATAGATGAATAAGTGACTGAGTGAGTCAATGAATGAATGAATGAATCTCTCTCTCCAAAGAATGTGTAAAGGATTCCAGGGGGTCCTAATCCCAGATGCTATTTCTCAGCTTTTCCATGGCAATTGCAGCTATACCAAATTCTCTTTGGGTACATGCTGATAAAATAAGAAAGAAAAAGGAAAATCCTAGTTTTAATTCTAGTCCCAACACAAAACAGCTTTGACTCAACATTTACCCCGGCACCAGAACAGAACAGCAGCATTAATTCTATTCTAATCCTAATCTTCATCCTAGCCATCCATGTGCTAATCTTATTGCTTCCTTGGCCTCATTATTAAACTGTATCCTAATCTTAATGTAGATCCCTCTTTTTATAGTTAATACCCCTAATCTCAGTCTTACGAGGAATGTTAGCCTTAATTCCGTTTTTCAAGTCATTTATGTAATAAATGACCATTTTCTGCCCTCTTTCTCTCATAAAACCTAGAAATCTCTACTCCTGTCTCCAGTTCCCTGTGCCCCCACAGCCCCAGTGTTTGTGTAAAACAAAATCACTTCTTGACAGGCCCAGGGGAAATACAACAGAGGAGAATTAAATGACCCAGTCAAAAAGAATCTGTTCTAATAAAACCTACTTTGTTGAATAAATGTTTTAACATAGACCTTAGGACTAACATCTCTTATTTCATATTTATTCAGTCTCCATGTGGGCAGTTATCTTTTGGATACTGCCCCGGGAATCTAACATAAATTTGTTTGATCACAACCTTCCAAGTGTCCAATGAAGATCTGGATGATCAGAGACATGTTTCCAGCATAAATAACAGTTGTACGAGGGAGTTGGGGGCAAATAAGAGGCCAAGGGAATACAGAACAAAAGAATAAAGTATATGAGTGCTGGGGGCAAGAGGAATCATGGAAGTCTTCCTAGAGGTATGAGCCATAGCAGGTGGAACAAAATTAATAAGAAATATTTACTAAATGCAGGAATAAGCATGTTGTGCATTACCATGGGGAGATGTGAGAGAAGGAGTTAAACTGAGAGCTAAATGATTAAGTAGGAAGGTATAGATTATTTTTTAAATATATAGAAGCTACTGAATTGAATACAACTGAAAAGGCCATCCTCTACGGATGCTTCAAGCCTACTTGATGTAGGTCCCTTGGGTGTGGGCACTTATTCATTCTAGCACAATAATTAAGTTGGAAGCATTTAAAGGGCATTATCCAGGAATCTCAGGGTTTTAGTTACCTACTCAAGCATGGTTCCCAGCTCGTGCCTGAAAGGTTCACTGAATCATGAATAGACACTGATGCACAGCACCCAGCTCATCTTGTGTCGCTCCAGCCCCAAGTGCATACTCTTCCTGCATACTCGGATCAGGTTAATTCCAGACACACACAACCTGAGAGTCCACTCAACACGTTGCTCAAATGTTACTTCTGCACATGTCTGTTTCCCTCCCTCCAAAGGGTGGGGCCACAGCCTCCTAGGTTTCAAAGAGTTGAGTCTTCACCAACTCAGTTCCAGAGTGTGGGGCTGCCATTAAGATGTGTCAGTGGGATGAGGTCAATGCCTAAAGCTGAGGGGGCGGGCTGCCATGCCCAAGGGGCAGAATAATGGGATTTTCTGGGGCAGAGGGGTTAGGGCTGCAACTCAGATGGACTAGGAGAATGGGGCCACCCAAAGCCAAGTAGGTCGAGTTGCCATCCTAGAGGGCCTGGAAACCCTGGACCGAGGGACCTCCACCCAGGATCCAGAGGGCGAGACCAACACCCAGAGACTGGAGGGTGGGCCCATTGCCCAGATGATCTCAGAGAAGAGAGGATGGTTTTCAAACCTTGAGGGCTAATGTAATTTGTTCTGCTGGGTTTTGGATTTGCTTGGTGCCTGTTATCCCTTCTTCCCTCCAATTTCCCCCATTTATAATGGAAATATCTACCTTTTCCTGTTCCACTATCGTACTTTGGAAACAGATAACTTATATTCTAGATTTCACAGATGAAGAAGAATTTTGCCCTTGGATGGAATACACCTAAAATCTCACCCATATTTGATTTAGATGATTCAGAAGATGAGATTTTGGACTTGGCGTTGATTTGAGATTTTTGGGATGATGTGACGGGGTGAATGTGTTTTGCATGTGGCAAGGACATGAATTTTGGGGGGCCAAAGGGAGGAGTGTTATTGATTTAATTATATCCCCAAAAATATGTGTTGTATAACCTCTATGCCTGTGGTTACAATCCCATTTGGGAATGAATTGTCTTTGTTATGTTAATGAGACAGGGTTAGTGTAGGGTGTAGTCTGAGTCAATATCTTTTTAGATATAAAAGAGATTAAACAAGCTAGAAGAGGAGAGATGGGGGAAGAGAGATGCCAAGACACATGGAGGTCTCCAAGGAACCAGGAAGCTGAAGAGACAAGGACCTTCCTTCAGAGCCAATAAGGAGAGAAAGCCTTCCTCTAGAGCTGGTGCTCTGAATTAGGACTGCTAGCCAACTAAACTGTGAGAATAAATTTCTATTTGTTAAAGCCACCCACTTATGATATTTCTGTTATAGCAGCACTAGGTAACTAAGAGGCCTTAACAAAAAGCATAAAGGATAGATGATAACCAGAGAGATGTAAAAAACGGCATGAGGGCAGTTTCTGACCTCCTGTTACTTCATGAGGGGGAAGGAGAATCAAGACCAACAGCCCAAGGCTGATTCCTATGAGGCGGAGGTCAGACTTGCCTCCTCTCTCTGCCATCTTTACCAATTCTGACGCCAAATCTCTCTCCCATGGCACTCTCTACTTCTCTCCTTGGTTCAATAATTCCTTGCAATGGCCACACAGAACTCACAGACAATGCTCACGATTATGGGGTTTATTAGGGGAGCAACAGGTTACAGTTCAGGTTCATGAACGCTCAGGATACAGTTCTTCCATCAGGACATCCTCTTCCCAGCCTTGCTCGCAGGCATGACTCTCCCTGGCCCTCCGTCTCTGCCCAAAGGCACTCAGCTTTCTCACTCCAGGAGCCGGAAATTCCACTGTATGGTTTCTCCTGCTGGTCTCTCCTGCCACCACTTCTCTGCCACCACTTCTCTGCCACTCCTTCTCTATCACTGCTTCTCACTGTCATCATGATTATAGCTGGCTGTCTCCTTCCTGGGTCCAGGAGCTTCTCAGCGCAGGGATTCCAGGTCCAACGGCCTCCTGGCTGTTCTTCCTTGGTGGTGGTAGGATCCTCTCTTTCACACCTCTGGGGTGGCTCATTTCAAGCCCAGTGGGATAGCAAAACAGACCAAACCGTTTGGTGGGCCACAATGACCATATCACACAGTCCTGCCCAATCAGGACTGCGGTGGGAGTTACAAGACCATGGCTAGAAAGGCCACATAAAAGTCATCCATCTGAAGCCCCATAGACACATCCAAACACCCTGAGGGACTGAATTGCTGGGTGGAGGGCTGCGGGGACCACGGTCTCAGGGAACATCTAGCTCAATTGGCATGACACAGCTTATAAAGACAATGCTCTACTTTCTACCTTGGTGAGTAGTGTCTGGGGTCTTAACAGCCTGTGAGCGGCCATCTAAGATACTCCACTGGTCTCATCCCTTCAGGAGCAAGGGAGAATGAAGAGAACAGGATACAAGGAAAAGATTAGTCCGAAAGACTAATTGTCCACAGCTACCAAGGCCTCCACCGGACTGAGTCCAGTACAGCTAGATGGTGCCCGGCTACCACCACTGACTGCTCTGACCAGGATCACAACAGAGGGTTCTGGACAGAGCTGGAGAAGGATGTAGAACATAATTCTAACTCACAAAAGAAAGACCAGATTTACTGGCCTAAAGGAGACTGGAGAAACCCCGAGAGTATGGCCCCCAGCCACCCTTTTAGCTCAGTGGTGAAGTTATCTCCGAGATTCATCGTTCATCCTGCGAGTGGACAGCCCCGTAAAACCAAATGAGGCTAACAAGGTACAGGAGTCCAGTGACAAGGGCCAGAAGGCAGGAAGCTGGTGATAAGGAACCCAAGGTTGAGTAAGGATATTGTTGATGTGTTGTGAGACTGTTAACCATTGTCATAGGGCAACATTTGTAGTAACTGTTAAATGAGAAACTATTCTGTTCTGTAAGCCTTCATCTTAAGTGAGAATAACAGCACAATTGGAAGAGCGTATTCAATGTCACTGAACTGTGCATGTAGAAATTTTTGAAATGGTGTATCTTTGGCTATGTGTATTTTCAGCAAAAAAGAAGGTTGAGAAGTTAGAGGGTTGACATGTTGTGGGGTTGTTAACCAATGTCATAAAACAATATGAGTACTACTGTTTCGTGAGAAACTATTTGTTCTGTAAGCCTTCACCTGAAGTACAATAAAAAAAAAATGGTAAAAAAAAAAAAAAAAGTTATCCATCACACCACAAGAGATGTCATCATCTCCTACTTTACCCAAATCACTGGCCCATGGAAGGCCTGGACCACAGATACACCCCCGGATAATGAGGCACGGTTCACTAACAGAATATCCCATCTCCAGTGTGGTAAATCCAAAAGAATGCTGCAGCATATATTGTTTGATGGTAAACTACTGATGCCCAAAGCTTTGGAAACTCTGAGTACTTAAGTTGAACATGAACTGGTCATACAGCCTCCTACTCTGACATTCACTGAAGCACATAGACTCATGGTCCTTCATTAATGGATCTGCTGAATGACCTGGCCATTGGACTTATAAATACTGGTTTTTGAAGGGCATATCATTTGATGAACCCTCTTATAGAAGTTTATTAAACAACAGAGACACAAATTCAATCTTTATGATACATGTTTCATGCCCATGGAAATGAATTAATTCTTCAGGAAAACATCTGGGATAAAAGCTTAGTAAGTGTGAGAAGCCATAATTTCTACAGTAGCCCACTGGATCCATGTTCCAACTGAACACAGGGATGAAACCACCATGAAGGAACAGGATACTCAGTGAGGAATTCATCCAACACATAAACACACTAATGCCTGCAAAGCCTAGACCACCTCCACTATTCATTCCTTTGCTGATTATAGACAGTTTATTGAACAGCTTCTGTGTGCCAAGTCTGCTAAGACATTGGAGATATTGTAAAATAACGTAAAAAGTGCTTACATGGAGCTTGGAGCCTCATGTGAGTGACACACATTTATAAATAACCACAAGTAAATATAAAATCACTACTGTGATAAGAACTCTGAAGGAAAAGTACATAGTGTTATTTAAGCACGCAACTAGGGGAAGACCTACCAGAACCCTACTTCTTACCTTGCTAAATACTTTCACAAGATTTTACCTACCAAACTGAAAAAACGTAGGATTTTTACAACCATTGTCATTGTTGATGATGATGCGAAAGCAGCACGTGGGACTGAGACATCTGAACCATGTAGAGTTTCCAGAAGCCAGTTTCCATGTATTCCCTCTCCTATCTTTCTCGGCCTTTTGAAGACAAAGGGTTCTAACTTCCTTTTGAGGACAAAGGGTTCTAACTTCCTTTTACAGTATCCTTATGCATTCTCTTAAAAGCATAACTTTCCCCCTCTTTAGTAGTTCAATTTTGCCATTTTCCCCCTCAATATATCCTTTACCTCAGATCCCCTCCCTGAAGTTAGAGTGAGGAGGTGGAGCCAACCCCAGCAATACTGTGTGGGTTGTATCGGCTTCAGTCTCTGAAAGGGCGCTGTTATGGATTGAATTGTGTCCCCAAAAAACTGTGTTGTAAACTTAAAGTCCCATACCTGTTGTTATAACCCCATTTGGGAATGGGTTCTCTTTGTCATGTTGAGACACCATTTCAGTGTAGGGTGTATTTTAAGCTGGTCACCTTTGAGATATAAAAAGCAGAGATGGCAGAAGAGAGATGTCATACCACATGAAGATCAGCAAGGAACTGAGAACCAGAAGCTGAGAAGAGGCAAGGACCTTCCCCCAGAGCTGACAGAGAAAGCCTTCCCCTTGGGCTGGTATCCTGAGTTCAGACTTCAAACCGAAACTGTGAGAAAGTAAATTTCTGTTAGTTAAAGCCACCCACTTGTGGTATTTCTGTTATAGCAGCACTACATAACTAAGACAGGTCCATTGTCTAAATTGAATGTAATAGTCTTTTCCTTGACAGAAACTCATGCTATATTTGAGTGAGTTTATCCAGATGACCTGAATAGGTAACAGCTTTAAATGAGGCACAGATAACTAGAATTATCTTTAGTCGATCAAGTCAGAAGTCAACCATATCCACAATTAGGTCCTTAATGCTTATTGGGATATAGTAATGTGCGTGTGTGTGTGACTGCCCAGGATTCAGGGCTTTGGGACAAATTTCTACCCTGTATTCACCATTTAAGAAATAGCTTCTGGCTTTCCTGGGGGCCCTGGTAGATTCTTAAAGCTAGGATCATGGTACAGCAAATGACACAGTGACTTGAGATGCCTGTCATAATCAGGATTTTGTATGATCCAACATGCTCCCCAGCACTCAGGCGTCAAGGGGAAGTGGCGTACACAGCATCAGACTTAAGCAGGTCCTGCCGGCAAAGGTAAGTTGCATAACAAGGCAGACAACACTCCTCATGCTCTTATTACTGTGCTGAGTTCACTCTCCATTGTCTTATGCTTGTGGTCCATGAGGAGTTCTCTAAGGTAGCTGACTGTAGAGGATGAAATTTGAGTTTCGTTTACATGTGGTTTTGATCACACTTTAAATAGTCAGAAGTGGAGTACTACAGCATTACAGTCCCATTCTGGAAAGTTGATAAAGAACATGGTAAGGGAATTCCTCAGAGTGGGCAGATTTTAAGCAGACCATCTAGAAGTCCACTTTGTCAAAAGGAGAAATGTGTTATGCTTGGATTTTCATCAATGCATGGGCAGTGTCTAATACTATGTTCAGATGTTCAGTGAGTTAGAAAAACTGTGAAGAGGGGCTTTGAGAAATAGGTGTTAACCACTAATATGGCACATTAGGTATCTACACCTACCTTCATACTAATAAAAATGGATGAATAAAATATTTAAAAATCTTCCTCAAAAATTGAAGAGGTACACTTTTGAGGGAATGGGATAGCCAAAATCCAGAAAGTTCTCAATATACTTTTGTCTTGAAGTCATTTATTGAATGTAGAAAACTTAAGTTTTAGTTTTTGTGTCCCTGCAGGACATTTGGAAAATAAGGCAAATTCCCCACCCGACCCATTGCTGTTAAGTCAGCTCCGACTCACAGAGAACATACAGGACAGAGTAGAACTGCCACGTAGGGTTTACAATGAGTGGCTAGTGGATTTGAACTGCTGACCTTTTGATTAGCAGCCAAGCTTGTAACCACTGCACCACAGAGCTCTGAGGCAAAGCCCAGGGACCACTTAAAGGGGGAAACCTAAAAGGCTGATTGGTTCCATTAAGCTGGCAGCCCAAAGGGCCAGGTTCCTCAGTGTGAGGGAAAAGTCCTGCTCTGAGGAATATGGGGACAGTCACCCTGGTTCGGAGTGGAGTGGGAGAAAAAACTGGCTCCTGAGTTTTAACCACAAGTGATCTCTCAGATAGATTTGCAGGCCAAGTTCACACTACCTGCGTGGTCTGAAAATCCTCAAGCCATGAATTTAGTTTAATGTAGGCCAGACTCCAAGACACTTGGCAAAAGCAAACAGAAAGGAATCTACTGTGATACGTTGTTGTTTTGTTGTTAGCAGTCTTTGAGTCAGTTCTGACTCTAGTGACTCCATGTGTGCAGAGCAGAACTGCTCCACAGGGTTTTCAACACTGACTTTTCAGAAGCAGATCGCCAGGCCTGTCTTCTGAGGAGACAGTGAAAGGATTCAAGCTGCCAATCTTTTCGCTAGTAGTCAAGCATTTAACTATTTATGCCACCCAGGAACTCCTTGTTCTCATCTATATTTTGAAAATTCTAACAAATAGTTTCATAAGCAAAATGAGCACTTCACAGTAAGAAAACAAAAAACAAGACTTCCAGCAACATGGTGCTCTAGGCAGAAGCACCATGCCATCCCTCCACAGCAAAAATCTGAAAAACTAAGCCAAACAGAGAAAACAGCAATCCTGAAACCCTAAGCATCAAATGAAGCAATAAAGAACTCAGCCAAGCACCAAATGGAATAAGAAATTGACAGAGAACAGAGAGTGAGAAGACACACATGCAGAGGTCCCCTATCAGCTAACGCAGCATGGATCTGCCATCTTGGACTCCTATCGGAGACCAGCGAATGGGGATATGAGAAGGCAGCTTCACGGAGCTTCCAGCAGGAGACAGAATAACTGGTAACCAGCAATATATGCTTTCCCACCCCCCACCCTTCTTCACCCCCACTTGGCCTCGTCTGCTTCCCACAGCCCCAGTCTCTTGGCTGGGAAGCACTGGCTGCTTGGATTCCACCTGCCTGCACTGGCCAACTACCTGAGTGCCACTTCTTGGAAGCTGGTGTTGCTTTTTTCTGTTTCTTTTGATTTCTTCCTTAGCTCTCACCACCTCCCCCTCCTTTTGCTCAAGTACCTGTGCCATCTTTGCCTCTTCCTGAAAGACTGTGAAACTCCACTTGAATGTGAAACTGCTTCCTGGTCCGTGCTGCCACACTGATGGGATTCAGGGGCTTTTTTTTTGTTTGTTTGTTTGTTTTGAATTGTTCGTTTGTTTTCTTTTTCTTTTCTTGAATTGGGAGCCCCTTCTAGCCGGGCAGTACTATGTGGCTTAGGACCTACCCCCTCAGCTTGCGCAGATGCACAGAGGGATCCCTGGGGGCGTTTTTTTTTTTTTGAGGTTTTTATTTTCTGTTTTTTGGGAGGGGTGGGTTCTTGTTCTTTTTTTTTAAATTTGTTTTCTTTCCTTTTCCCTTTTTGTCTTTCTTCATGACTCAGTTTCTCATCTCTCTATACCTTAATTCTCTTCCTGTCCCCTGAATACCTGGTGCTGAATGACACCTCTGCGCCTTATAGCCAGGCTGTACTTCAACACCTGGGAACAACTTCCCCCGACCTTGTAGCCACACTGGTGGGATCCCTGAGAGCTTTTTTATCTTTTTTCTTTCTAATTTTTATTTATTCATTCTTCTCTTCTCTTCTTTTTTCTTTTTTTCTTCTTCTTCCCATTTTTATTTTTCTCCATTTCATAGTCTCTCATCTTTCCACTCCAACGGCAAGCTCCCCTAGCACTCTTCTTTGTTTGTTTATATGTTTTTGGTTCCTGTTCCTCTCTCCTCTCTCTCCTCTCTCCCATACCCATCTTAGCTCCACACATCACAATCTCTGCCCTCCATCATGCCTATCTGCACTGTGCGCTTAACATCACACCACCAAGCAGCCCAGGCACAGCCTACAAGAACCTGTCCTGCACTGATTATCGGCCCTCCCTGGCGACTGTAGTAACTGCCATGAACAACTCATCTCTTCAGATGGACCTGTCCTGCTGTAGCATATCTGAGTGACTGACCCTGCCAACTGGAGAAGGAGGCAAAAAGTATCATGCCCACAGACGAACAAACTACAAAGAACACACAGCCCACCTGCTCAGACATAGCCAAATTAAAAAAAAAGGACAAAACAAACAAAACTACAATCAATAAATGAGGAAAATAACTACTGAATGCCCCGAAGACAGCAGACAATATCAAAACATTTACAAACACAAGACAGGATGGTTCCAGTAGGCATCCAAAACAAAACACCAGATGACTTTCCAGTAGAAGAAAAGGCACTAGAACTACCTGACAGGGAATTCAAATCTCTAATACTCAGAATTTTTCAAGAGTTGAAGCAAAAAGCAGACAAAAACAAGGAAAAAAATGGACAAATTCATGAAAAAAGCAGACAAATTCATGGAAAATACAGACAAAAATATGGAAGAATTCAGGAAAATAATGCAGGAACAAAGTACCAAAATAAACTCAAATAAACTAGAAATTATACAAAAACAAATTATACAAAATAAATTCAAATAAACTAGAAATTACACAAAAACAACAATTAGAAATCTAAAAGATAAACAACAAGATTTCAGAAATGGACAGTGTCATAGAAGGGGTAAGGAACAGATTTGAAAGGGTGGAAGACAGGATCAGCAGAATTGAAGACAAACACTTGGATATAGCTCTGTTTGGGGAAAAATCAGAAAAAAAGAACCAAGAAAAATGAAGAGACCCTGAGAATTATGTGGGATACAATCAAAAGCAAAAATTCATGAGTGATCGGAGTTCCAGAACAGGGAGAGAAAAAAGAAAAACACAGAGAGAATCGTTGAAGAACCGCTGACAGAAAACATCCCTATTATCATGGAAGATGAAAAGCTGGCCATCCAAGAAGCTCAATGAACTCCATATATAATAGACCCCAAAAGAAAATCACCAAGGCATATCATAACCACACTCACCAAAACCAAAGACAAAGAATTCTGAGAGCAGCTCGCGAAAAACAAGAAGTCACATACGGAGAAGAAAAAATAAGTTTACTTTCACATTACTTGGCAGAAACCACGCAGGCAAGAAGGCAATGGGATGACATATATAAAACCTTGAAAGAAAAAAAATTCCACCCAAGAATAATATATCCTGCAAAACTCTCATTCAAATATGATGGTGAAATTAGGACATTTCCAGATGAACAGAAATTAAGGGAATATGTAAAAACCAAACCAAACTTGCAAGAATTATTAAAGGGAGCCCTTCAATCTGATAACAAACAACTTCAGCTCACAGGCTGAATCTAGGATGCAGGATCATACC
>NW_004444116.1:4925657-4927194 GCF_000243295.1 Trichechus manatus latirostris
AATAGCAGCACAATTGGAAGAGCGTAGTTGATGTCACTGAACTGTGCATGTAGAAATTTTTGAAATGGTGTATTTTTGGCTATGTATATTTTCACCAAAAAAAAAAAGGCGAGAAGGGAGAGGGTTGACATGTCGTGGGGTTGTTAACCAATGTCGTAAAACAATATGTGTACTACTCTTTCATGAGATACTATTTGTTCTGTAAACCTTCACCTGAAGTACAATTTAAAAAATAAATAAATAAATAAAGTGGGAATAGCAGCACAACTGGAAGAATGTAATTGATGTCACTGAATTGTGCATACAGAAATTTTTGGAATGGTGTATCTTTGGCTCCATATATTTTCACCAAAAAAAAAAAAGTTGAGAGTGTTGACATGTCGTGGGGTTGTTAATCAATGTCATAAAACAAAATGTGTACTGACTGTTTAATGAGAAACTATTTGTTCTTTAAACCTTCACCTAAAGTACAATAAAAAAAAGAAAACAAAAAACAAACTATGTTCACAAGAAAAAAAACACTATGAAAAAAAAAGCAGGAACAACAGACAGAAGAATCAAACAACTTAGATAATAGGATACTAAGAAAAGGATACAATATAGTTATGCTATTAAAAAAACAAGTTTTTAAATGTGTTTAGGAAAAAACCTATAAAAATGTCTAAGAAAATTGGAAAAGAACAATACTGTATATAATATTTAGAAATGAAAATATAGTGATTAAAATTAAAATCTCAATGGACAGGGGCCCAAAGTCCATCAAATGGGGAAAAGACAGTCTTTTTAACAAATGGTGCTGGCAAAACTGGATGTCCATTGGTAAAATCATGAAACAGGACCCATACCTCACACCATACACAAAAACTAATTCAAAATGAACCAATCTAAACATAAAACCAAAATGTATAAAGATCACAGAAGAAAAAATAAAGTCAATGCTAAAGGCCCTAATAAATGGCATTCACAGTATACAAACTACAAGTAACAACACACAAACTCCAGAAGATAAGCTAGATAACTGGGAGCTTCTAAAAATTAAACCCTTATGCTCATCAAAAGCCTTCATCAAAAGAGTGAAAAAAAGAACCTACAGAGTGTGAAAAAAAATTTGGCTATGACAAATCTGACAAAGTTCTAATCACTAAATTCTATAGGAAAATCTAACATCTGTACAACAAAAATATAAATAATCCAATTTAAAAATGAGCAATAGACCTCGGGCACCAAAAGAAAGAAATAATAAAAATTAGAGAAGAATTAAATGAAATAGAGAATATAAAAACAACTGAAAGAGTTAACAAGACCAAAAGCTGGTTCTTTGAAAAGATCAACAAAATCAATAAACCATTGTCCAAACTGAGAAAAGAAAAACAGGAGAAGAAGCAAATGACCAGAATTAGAAAATGATATGGGTGAGATCAAAACAGACCCAACTGAAATTTAAAGTATCATAAAAAAATATTATGGAAAGTTGTACTCTAACAAATTTGAAAACCTAGAGGAAATGGACAAAATTCTAGAAACACACTACTTACCT